>NW_016175897.1:0-9650 GCF_001687245.7 Rhagoletis zephyria
AATAATAAAATTTCCAGCGTTGAAACAGAAGTTCCGGAAATGAATGTTATTTGAGGAATCGAAAGACGCTTGCGGAAAGGTTGCTTGTTGGTAATAATGCGCAATATCAGGCGATTTCCATGATTCGGATGGCAGGATCGCCAAATGTAGTCTCAAATGTAGTCTTATTAAANAATTCAAGCTTAGAGTCCATGGTTACGCCTAGATCGATGAAATTAGTTACCTGATCAACACTATGTTCACAAATGCGGTAGCTATATGATTGAAAGGGTTTTCTAGAGAAACACATAAATTTACACTTTTTCAAGTTAAGTGACATAGAATTTACTTCGCACCATTTAAACACATTACTAAGGTCCACCTGTAATTGTTTCCTGTCTCCTGGGGCACCAATGAACTTTAATCACTTAACGTCGTCTGCGTACATTATGCAACCCGAATACTTCCAAATATTTGGAAGATCGTTGATGAATAAAATAAACAGAAGGGGACCAACCTTGAGGTACACCTGACGTCACATAAATTACACGTGATGAACATTTTTTTAAAGATAACCCAATGCCAATGAAATAAGAAGAAAGCCAGCGCAGCAGGATTGGAGGGAAACCAATTTTATCAAGTTTGTATATTAGAGTTGATTGTGATACTTTATCAAAAGCCTTGCTAAAATCAGTGTAAATGGCGTCAGTTTGATAGTTACTTTTGAAACCATTGTTCGCATTTGTAGTGAATTCAAGAACGTTTGATACAGTTGATTTGCCCTTGCAAAAGCCGTGTTGTGATACATCGCTAACAGGCGTTATGGAATGAGACAGTTCTTCCGTAACGATCTCTTCAAATACTTTAGAAATGGCACACAGCTTAGCGATTCCCCTATAATTCGCAATATTCGACCTGCTTCTATTTTTATACAGCAGCTGGATATACGACTCCTTCCACAAAGAGGGGAAAACTCCTTGCTTTAGAGAAGCATTGACGATTTTTGTTAATGGCTTATATAGATAATCTGCACAACTTATTAGGACACAGGAGGGAATACCATCCGGACCGCTTAGAAAAGAATTTTTTAAACTATTCAAATGAAGGAGAACATTGTCAGCAGAGATTGAAGGAATACGGATGTGGTCAAACTGTGAGAGTGGAAAAGGATAGCTAGAAGTTTCTTCATTTGGCTCGACAGAATAGTTCGATTCAAAATAATTTGCAAACATATCAGCAATCATATCATCATCACTAGAAATAACATCATCTAATTTCAGTGTTGAGGGAAACCCATTTATTTTACGTTTTGAGTTAACAAAATGATAAAATTACTTGGGCCTAGAAACGATGTTAATGTGAGTTTGATTAATGTAATTCCTGTAACATTTTCTGTTTAAGGCATTGTATTTATGACGAAGGATGGAGTACGCGGCGTAGTGAGAAGACAGGCCTGATTTTTTATAAAGTTTAAATGATTTCGTTTTCTGATTTTTTAAATGCTTTAGCTCTGGGTTAAACCACAACGAGTTACGAGGTCCGGTATTTTCTTTAACAAGAGGAATGAGTTTACTGAATATATTATTCAAGATTTTACTAAATTCTCAGATTTTACTATTCTCAACATCACCATCGTACTCAGGCCAGATTATTTCAGATATAGCTATTTTAATCCTGTCGTAGTTAGCGTATTTGAAAGAATATCGCCGACCTTTCGGCTTTCTAGTTTCAGGACAATAACGTGAATCGTAGGATGGTGCCAAGGACAACTCAAGGTATGTGTGATAAGGGTCTATAGGTATAACTAAAGGATCGCCGCTTATTATAGCGCATTTAGCAGTATCATCATTAAACGCTAATCAAGACATTTACCTAAGTTGTTGATAACTGAATTAATCTGATATATACCAAGATCGGAAAGTTCGTTAAGAAATTGGTTATGCACATCCCGAGAAGAATTTGGCACCAGAATTCCATCCTCCGAATCCCAGGAAACACACGCTAGATTGAAATCACCCAACACAACAAACGAATCGGAGGGCTTGACCATGGCAAATAAAGAGAGCAATAGTGAAGAATATTTAAAGTAAACAGAAGGGTTAGAGTTTGGTGGAATATAAATTGCAACAAGAAAAACACTACTTGAGGGGCACCGTATTCTAACACAGAGGAATTCAACATCTTCTGAATCTGTGAATACAACTTTTTCAGAGGAAAAGTCGGTCTGACCAGCTATTAAAACACCCCCACCTTTTCTATCTAAGCGATTACTTCTAAATATTTCATACTTACTACACAATATTTCACTATTAAACACATTCGGTTTTAGCCAAGTTTCAGTAAAAACCAAAATTTCATAATTTAAATCAAAAGACTTTAAGTACAGCTCGGTTAATTTTGTATTTAGACCTCTAAGATTTTGGTAATAAATATTGAAGAAAAAATTACTTATAAGTTTTTTGATCCTGAGGAGGGAATTTGAACAGTATTTTCATTCCGAGCTCGAGGTTTAAACTCAAACTCACGAACTAAAGCACCATTGGGCCAAAATGAACTGGAAATATCAATTTTGAAGGAAGATATGCTTCTTTCGTATGAAAAATTAAATTTTCTAATAGCTATGTGCCGGGGATTAAACTTTGATGTTATATAAGACTTAACATCTTCTACCGACGTTTCACTAGAAAAGCTCGAAACAAACACAGATTTATTCGCAGGAACTACGACTAATTCTTTCTGTAACGGAGAAGGTCCGCTTTGAGATGTAGGTTCAGCTGTCGTTTTTGCTGCTGCCCTTGTAGTGACACCTAAGGAAGATGCAGCTTGAGATGACTCAACACACGGAGAATTAAAACTTATTAGTTCCTTATTTAAGCCGGCAGAAGGCAAAGAATCAGTTGGCGGAGTGTCAATGTCTAAAGCAATGGGATTAGGAACAATGCTGTCTCCTCCATGCTTCCGCTTTTTTGAAGCTTGTTTAAGCTTGGGTGATGGAGAGGATGAAGATTCAATGCACTTAAAGTCTTTAAATGCATCTTCATATCGCTTAAACTCTTCGTTTAGAAGTTTTAACTCCTTACCCAACTCCTGGAAGCCACTTCTGGCGCTCCTAAACGTTTTACAAAGCTCAACTTCGGTTGATCTGCACTTGGGGCAAGACCAACGAACACCTTTGTTATCGGTTATGATATCGGCCACCCTACCATTGAGACCAGCACATTTTACGTGAGCTAAGTCATCACACAACCAACACGCAACGCAACGCTCTAAGTCGTTTTTAATGTTACATTTTTCAAAACAGCAGGATGAATACATTGCAGCGCGAAGTAGCAACAATTTGTATGTATGCACAAGAAAAACTCACAGTGTACGCTTTTAGTACGATAGTAGCAAAGATGAGCGTTTGAGAGACACAGAAGTCTAGGTATTGTAAGTTCAATGGTTAGAAACCGTGCTGAACTTCACAGTTTTAAAGCCACTGCGCCAAAAAGCTTAAAAGCATAAAAGCAAGCAGGAAAACTATTTGATTGATGATAAGCCAAATGTATGATAAATCACGGAAAATGGGAAAATGCACTCTCACGCAAAACAACACTAATGCACCAAAAGAGGCAAATATGCCCAAGGAATGACAAGAATATTAATTTTTAATTTTTTTTAATTTTTAATCCACGCACTTTATGTCTAAAACACAACAATTTATTGGAGCTTGGCTTCAAAAAGCTTTTTCCAGTATAAATTACACAAATTAGAACTGCTTAGCACTGAGATAAACAAAGCAACTTTAGGAGTTCTTTAAAACGAATGTTTAAGCGACCGCACAGTACGAACGTTGTGAAACGAACCACTATACATACAACAACAATAATTCATTTTAGTCATATATGTCAAAACATCGCTAAATATATCACTAAAAACTTATATATTTTATTAATTAAAATGTAAACAATTTTGGTGTGCTCAACGCAAAATTCACCTGCTGATGTGCGGTATTGCCACTCAATCTGAATGGAATAAATATTGAATATGTTTACACGGAGTACGGACTGTTATGTGGGATAATTGTGGAAATAACTAAACGGTTAAAAAAATGCTCATTATATATCGAAGTATCAATAGGATATAGCGCGATTTTTTATTAAAATTTTCATTATATATCGATGTATGGAGTTCTATAAAAAAAAGCGCCGCAGGCGAAAATTTGTAATAAAAAAAAAATATAAATTAATTAATGTAATTTGTAATAATCGTAATGCCACCCCATACCAATTCCAAATTTTTAAAGAGGGTTGCATTGCATTATAAACCGCATTCTTAAAGGCACGCGGAAATAGTTGGTAGGTGTAGACGTTGGGTAATTGTATTAATTTGGAGTGCTAGAGAGTGGCAATACCGCACATCAGCAAGTGAATTTTGCGTTGATCACGCCAAAATTGTTTACATTATAATAAATAAAATATATAAGTTTTTAGTGATACATTTAGCGATATTTTGACATACATATGGGGCTAAAATGAAGTATTGTTGTTGTATGTATGGTGAAATATGGGCGATTTGTGCGTTTGTGTATGTGTATTTAGCAGGGTTCGGATTTGCCTCATTTTAGCCCCTCGCTCGCTCGTTAGCTTGCACTGAGCTAGCGCAACACACGAGCAACACGCGACGCTGTTTGCAAATGAGCACTCGTTAAGTACGAGCGCACGCGCTGAGCAGCCAGCGAGCGAGTAAGCAAACGAGGGCAGCGCAAGAGTAGAGCGGCAAGCAAACGAGGGCCTCATTAGCCCTGCCCTCGTCAGGGCGTCGTTGCGAGCGAGGCACTCATTTGCAGCAGCAGACGAGCGAGGCAAATGAGGCAAGCAGATTAGACAGGCAAACGCGTTGTTTGGTCGGCAAAAATGTATGGGATAAAAATTGCAGCAACTAGGAATTTCGAGTAAAGGATTGTATGCACGCATGCAGATATGTATATACATACATATCTTTATACACATATGTTTGTACATATATATTCTCATGCACAGAAGAATAGATTCGTGCTATTTGGCCCAGTTTTATCTACTAGGTAGGCACATATGTGCATACATATCTATGTAGGTATAATGTTTTTAATGTTCAATAATTTCTTATAAAATTTCAACTTATACACTTAGGTCTCTTTTTATGCGGTTCTTTTTTATGCGTATTTGAATTTATGCTGTTTTCAAACACTTTTCGCTGTAGCGATTTTGCTTTTTTGAGAGCTTTTATTACTTTTTTTCAATATGCAAGGGGCAATGCTTCTGATAAATAACACTATGTAACAAGGTTTTTGTCCCTGGGTTGTAATTGTTATTTCCTAGTCAGTTAGGTCCCAAAAGTATAGAAAACAGCTATTGTCGCAAGATAACTTTGCTTTTGTGACCATGGCAGCGCTTATCTGCGTTTATTTTTATGCTTGTTTATTGAAAACTGATACACGAGCGCATACAACTTGTTTTCTCTACATTTGTGTGTGTTAAAACTAGTGTTGGGCAGTATCGATTCCAAAAGTACTCAGTACTCGATGCTGAAAAGTATCGACAGTACCCGATGCTTAAAAGTATCGATACCAAAGTAGTAAATACACAAAAGTACTCGATACTGCCCAACACTAGTTAAAACAACAAAGTCGTCGCAATAAATTTTGCAACATTTTTGTGATTTATTGAGAGTTGTTTCTTATTTTATTACAGATAAATTCGTTCAAACATGGCTTCACGAGGCTGCAAGTATCCTGCAGATGCATTTTGTTATGTCTGCGGATATTTTATCAAAACAAGAGCGAATAAGTACTCTTTGGAAACAGGTTTTAAAATGTGCGAAGCTTACAATGCTTATTTCGGCATGCCTGTGGGTGATCAAGACAAATCCTGGGTACCTTATTTCGCGTGTGAAAACTGCAAAAGGACTTTGGAAGGTAAGACATTTTAAAACTATATTGCTTTGTTATGGGTAAAATAAATGTTTCTATTAACTTTTTTATTAGACAGTACTTTTCTTTTCTAATTTTTTTTTTCAGGATGGTACAGAGGGGAAAAGAGAGCTATGAAGTTTGCTGTGCCAAGAGTTTGGAGAGAACCCACTGACCATTCAAGCAACTGCTTTTTCTGCATGGTGGACCCTTCCAAACGTCGGACTGGCAAAAAAGCAAGTCAAATCATGTATCCTGACATTTCTTCATCCATGGCTCCAGTTCCACACAGCTCTGACCGCCCCGTTCCTACTCCTCCAGAGAAAGAGCAGGTGTCTTCCTGTGAGAGCCCTGATTCCATGAGTGTGGAAGACAATGAAGGTGAAGGATTTAATTTACTAGCTGATAACAAAAACCCATACTATCCCAACCAAAAGGACATGAATGATTTGATCAGAGATCTTGGTCTAACCAAGTCCGATGCTGAACTTTTGACGTCCAGACTGATGCAGTGGAATTTGCTGGATCCTAGTGTTAAAGTCACATGTCAGAGGAAGCGTCACAAAAGCAAAGTTTCCGAGGAATATTAGGTGGTTTCCATACTTTTAAGGCATAACAGACTAGGAAATAACAATTACATCCCAAGGACTGAGAAATTTTTTTTTTTGTTACTTAGTGTAATTTGTTGTTGTATTCTTACATACAAGTAATTACTAAGTAATTTGACTAAGTAACTATGTTACATATGTATAAATGAGAACATAATATTTATAAAAATCATTATTTTGTCTTTCATTTCATAAATGAGTAGGACATCAGCATTTTCAAATGAATATTCCTGGTTTAGCCCCATACATATATATGTATGTAGGATAATACAAACTACTATTTGATAATTAAGGCTGGTCCACATAGAACTTTCGCGTTGACTTTGTAGTTGGCGTTGGTTTGACAGAACGCACGTTAAAAGTATGCGTTCTACAATGAAGCTTGGCAGAGACTACTTTGGCCACTAAATTAACATTTTAACGAGAAATAAATTAATATTTCATATCAATAATAGCATGAAAAATATATTTCTTGCCTTCATTTGATTAAAAGGAAAAAACATTTCATTTAATTTTATTTATTTGCAACAGCTGGCGACCGACGCAGCGATCTTTCTGCTTTGTGTTGGCCTTAGCGTTGCCAAATTTTGGATATGTGGACGGCTGCTTTGAAATTCGACGCCAACGCAACGCCAAAGTTGTATGCGAACCGGTCTCTATTCTTTGTTTACGCAAATTTTCCCATGTCTACATATCCATATATACATGCATACATATGTACACATGTCCTTGAACAACAGGCCACAAATAAATTTTTTCACCAAGGACTATATGTCATTTAGGTACACAGCTTAACTGCTACAAGTAGAAAACTATTTTGGGGGTGTTAGCAAGTGCTTACTTGTTTTTTGTTTCTGCGGCACAAACGATTATAATATCTTCGTTACTTACTTTTCTCTGTAAAGACAAAATACATGCATATGTACATACATATATAAATGCATATATACATAAATACGTACATACAAACATATATAAATATGCATGTTATGTGTGTACACATGTATGAATATAACTCTAAAAAATAATTCATTCCATAATCTATGCTTATGTATGTACTCAATTTTATTTGTTGTTTTAAATGCTGCCCTAATATAATACTTCACATATATATATGCATATATACATACAATTATTAACATACTTTCGTACATAATCTATTGACTTACATTCCCACATTTGTATGCACAAAAATGCATGTGTTGTATACTACACTCGGAGCGCTCGCTCGTCGCTCACTCGTCTTTCCTAGCAGAGTGAGTATGCAGACAGCTACTCGCCTCGCACTGCGAGCGAGGCAACACCCAACAGCCTCGCTCATTTAATAGGAGCACGAGCAAACAAGCAGCGCTCGCTCGAATGGCGAGCGAGCCAAACTTCTCGTGCCTCGCCTCATTGCTGCTACGAGTACGAGCTGCGAGCGCCTCGTTGTCTGCGAGGCATTGAGTAGGAGTTTGCTCACTCGCCCGCTCGAACTCCGAGTTTTTGCCCACCCTGGTATTTAGTGAATAAAAAAGGTGCTATTGTGAAGAAGTTTTTTCTTAATAACTTTTGATCGGGTAAAAAAGTTAATTTCCGCTTTTGGATTCTTGTTACTGGGGTCCAGGGGCGTCTAATGGTCCCCCCTTTCCTAAATTTTGATCAGTTTTAGGGGTTGAAAGCCCACCTAGATAATTACCGAAAATATTCTTATTTTGTACGAATAATTTACAGATAATGCTTTCCATAATTTTTTAAAAATTTCCAATTTTAATTTAAATACTTTCAATTTGTTTTGAAGGGTTTTAAGCACCGAGAGCGAAGGCGATGCGAATACGTTTTCGATGTTCGCATTATGGGAGTCCAATATGTACTGACGAAATATATGGATCGCGTTTTGAAAATGCTACACGTTTAATATTTATTGACGGTTTTGCGAAACGCGACCCATATTTCCAAATTCTTAGAAATTTTGCGATATGGATCGCGATCCATCAATATTGCATGCTACACCGTCAATAAATATCGCGATACTTAGATCACGTCAATAAATACTGACCGTGTGAAAGGGCCCAATAATACAAGGTGTTATCGGTTGGCAACTTCTCGCTCTAATTCCGCCATATTAACTGCCTTAGGTGAAAGAGTGTTCTTTATTTAACAATTCTTTGCCTAATAATATAGTTGAATTTTTTTATTTTTTTTCTAAGTATACAAATTTTGTTTTCTCAAGAAGGTCTCTTATCTTATTTTATTTCATTTCATTACGAATATACTACTGATTGCCAAAGCGCGCAAATGTTGCGAGTTGCCCATGATTTTGCTTTGCTTTTTTTTACTCGCATTCTATTTAGCAAGACTCATACAAAATCATGCATTGAACTTATCTGTCAAAGCGGAATTATGAAGCAAACCGAAACAAAACACCCATGATCCAACTACACAAGATCTGACAAGATGAAGCAAAAGAAACAAGTAATTTTCTGGTTGACGTTTGTAACTCCGGAGCCATTGAAAATCGCTTAAAAATCACTGAAATGAACCACCGACAAAATACACATAAAGAAATAAGCAAAAGAGAAATAGGAAACTTCAAAATTACGAACGTCATACACTTTTTTCTCAATTGCAAATGGCTGCTTCTCAGCCGGTCAGATCTGTTCTAATTGGTTCATGCAAAATACGCCTATTGCGAACATTCCCACGATAGCCGAATCAGAGGTTGTTCGTCCATAGTGCTACAGTTGCAACGTATTCTTCTGTTCAGGGCTGGCATCCAGTCAAACCCAGGGCCAGATACCTATGTACACCTGCTGTGTATGCTAGAGACGACTACCCCACAACTCCACCTCAGTCAAGTGCAATGCTTGCGACGGGTGGAGTCCCTCAGTGTCTGCTCAGGACTTCGGACCCACCGGCAGTGGACCACATCATTTCTGGCCCCCTGCTGCTCAAACCGAGCAGCCTTCACGGTTAACCCCAGTCCAACTGAGCAGCTCAACACAAACACCACAGCACCACAACACAATAGACCACACCATAACCACGACAGAGCACACAACAGACACAACCGCACCACCACCCTCACGTCGCCGGCAACAACTCTTGGTTCCTCCTAAAATCTGCACGGTATGTCAGACCAGGATATTTCGTAA
>NW_016175898.1:0-6276 GCF_001687245.7 Rhagoletis zephyria
TATCAAGGAAGGGAATGTAAAAAGCATTGCGATAGTATGCCTCGGCGTCGCCGGTTTTCACATTAAAGCGATTCTTTTGGCGACTGGCGTATCGCGGTACTTTGATTTCTGTACCTAGGTTGGTGCATACTTCTTCTACGTGTTCGAAAAGNGAAACAAAACACTAAAATTATTTAAAACTGATTTATGGTTTAGGAACCGGCTTTTCAAATGAGCAATATATGTATCAAGGAAGGGAATGTAAAAAGCATTGCGATAGTATGCCTCGGCGTCGCCGGTTTTCACATTAAAGCGATTCTTTTGGCGACTGGCGTATCGCGGTACTTTGATTTCTGTACCTAGGTTGGTGCATACTTCTTCTACGTGTTCGAAAAGCAAATGAAAGTTTTTTCTGCATCTTGTCGCATTTCTTCAAATTCCTTTAAAGCGGGGTCGGCTAAGCTCATTGCTTCTGCTTCATCAGGTACTTGTTGCCGGCTAACAAAGCAACAACAATTTATAAAAAAGCAAATGCTTGGCTGTTGTCGCTGTGCTTACAGTTTTTCAAATCCTGATAATTTCTATAGATATTCGCACGATACAAATAATTTTTACGGTATTTTCCCCGTGACAAATAAAAAATTTTTGACAATTGGAAGAAATACACCTTCGAAAGTCTTTTTTAAACGATTTTTCATTTTGCTACGTTAGAGCCGTTGCCGAGAAACTTATGGATACATATACATATACACAAAAATTGCTCGTTTAAGGTAATTAGAATAAGGGCCAAAATTTCCCGCAAAACCCCCCCATCAGAAAATTCCGGTTCCGCAGCTGTCAGCATTGATGTGGTGTGTGTAACAGATACTTCCATGCAAAAATTTGAAGACCAGGTGGTCCACTGGGTCGTAATTTTAAAGTATGTGCAAAAGGACCAGGTTGCATACTAGGAACTTGTTATGCTGACCTGGACCACTTCAAACGTACAAACCTGATATATGTGCTGAACACCACCTCTTCGTGACCCATCGGCAATATGATTCGGTTGCCGAATGTGCCATGGTCCAAAAGGAGTAGTTTTCTAGGTGGTCCCGTGTTATGCAGCGTTGGACCAGTGGTGGTCAGGTCCAATGACATCGCAATCTTAATGTTACCATATTTTCTCCATATATTTGGACCATTTTGGTTACTAGTGTTGGTGACAAGGTAGCGTGGTCCTGTACTAGTACTTAACCTAGTCCCACTTTTTGCAGGGTTTGTTCAAACCTTGTATTGAAAATTCAGCATATGCTCTGTGTGACTTTTCAATTATAAGAAGCGATAGGTCCACTGGTAGCAGAGGCGGTGGCATAGGGATTTATTTTAAATGCTGAACACTGTTGTAGGGTTTTACATAGGTCTCTCTGTTCTGATGCTGTTGAAAGTATGTTCGTTGAATTTAGTGATAATGTTCAAAAGTGTCTTATTGTTTGTGTCTATAACCCACATAAAAACACTGATTTGACTTCGCTTTTTACTAAAATATCTGAGTTGTCTGTTAGCTATGTGCATGTCCTCATCTGTGGTGATTTCAATGTAGACATGTTAATGAATAACACTAGGTGTAAGCATTTGCTGAGCAGCTTTAATGCTAGTGGCATCACTATCGTCAATAAATATGGAACACGCTTTTCACCACAATGCAAGCCAAGCATGTTAGATTTTTTTGGCGCTAGTGTCGTTAATAATATTAATCATATTGACCAATTCCCCTTGGCTTGAATATCTGACCATGAGCTCATGTTTTTAAGCTATAATTTAGAATTTAATGATGTGAAACCAATTACCGACTTGACGTTTAGAGATTATAAGAACTTAAATAGGACTGCGCTATTGGATGAATGTGCGGCAATAGACTGGAACTCCTGTTGGTTCTTTTCAGTTGTTGACGATACACTAGCGTTATTTAACATGCTGGTAAAATATCTGTTCGCAATATATGTCCCTGTTAAAAAAATTAAAATTTTTGACAAAAGAAAGCCGTGGTTTACTAAAACCATTCTAGACCTTATAAAAAAGCGAAACACTGCATATAAATATTAGAAGCGGAATCCAACGGATGACCGATGGGTCAAATATAAAAATTTTAGGAATAAAGTAACAACAAAACTACGTCAATCAAAAAAATTATATCTCGAAACAAAATTTAATGCTAACGTTCCCTCCAACGTTTTGTGGAAAAATATAAAATCAATGGGAGTCTGCGATAAGGATAAAAAAACCTGCGCCGTCGTTTATTGGGATAAATAAGCAAACAAATCCTTCGTCGTATGTGATAAATCAGCATCTTACCCCGAAATCGGGTTCTGAATTTACGTTCGATGTAGTCACTGAAGATAAAGTTGTAAGGAGTATCTATGCCATAAAATCGAACTCCATTGGTGTGGATGGTATTAGCCTGCGGTTTTTAAAACTGATTCTCCCCTACGTCCTTCCCTCACTCAAACACATTATAAGTTTTATTATAACCTCTTCTACATTCCCAAATCAATGGAAGGTGACAAATGTTATTCCGATTCCTAAAGGTAAAATTTATTACTATGAATTTATGTATCTCTAAACAAATAGTCTCACATCTGAATGAAAATAACCTTTTACGTGAGTTTCAATCTGGCTTTAGATCTAATCACAGTGGTTCAACAGCAACAATAAAGGTAATGGACGACTTTCGCCCCGCCTTTGATAGGAAATTACTTACCATATTAGTACTACTGGATTTTTCTAAAGCTTTCGATACTGTAAACCATGATATTTTGCTATTGAAACTTCAACATTATTTCGGGTTTCACGCGGCATCAGTTAATTTGATGTGGAAATATCTTTTCGAAACGCAGTACAATTTCTTCTGGTGCACCTCAGGGGGAAATTTTGGATTCGATACTTTTTACAATTTTTGTGAATGACATTGTCCATTGCTGTCAAAATGCCTTTATCCATCTTTACGCTGACGACTCCCAGATATACTACTCACGTCCAATTGGTCTTGTGGAAGACTTAGTTTTCAGGCTCAATGGCGACCTAAGAAGAATTTCCATCTGGTCCCAAGGAAATGACCTCTGCTTAAACGCAGCTAAAACGCAGGCACTACCAATAGCGCACGACTCTTTTAACCTGAGTGGTCTATTGTTGTTGTTGTGTTGTAGCGGCTACAACAACCCCGCCCAGTTCGGCTGATATCTCAGTCCTTGTCGTCGAGTTCACTAACGGCAGCCCCAAGAAGCGTGCATCCTCTATGGGGTCGGTCCATAGGGACGACGCCGTTAGGGTTGTGGGGTTTTTCGGGCATGCGAAGAGATGTTTCGAGTCGTGAGGGGTCTCTACGCATGCCGGACATTCGTTCGGCACATCCGCATTTAACCTACTCAGGTGCTGAACGATACAGAGATCACGCTTCAATCGGTAGTGACTAGCCTTGGATTTAAAATAAAGTCCCATCTAAGTGGCACAGACCACATAAATTATATCATATCGAAGGTATCTGCGGCAAACATGTTACTGTCTATCCATCAACACAAAACTTAAACTCGTACGGGCCCTTATTGTTCCCAAGATATCTTACTCTGAAGTGGTTTATGGTAGTCTTGATAGCGAATCAAAAAATTAATTAAATCTAGCCTTAAACAATGCCGCTAGGTTTATATATTTTAAGAGAAAGTATGATCACATTTCGTTTTGTACTAAAAGCTTCCTAGGTTCTAGTCTGGAAAATTACCTTAATGTTCGAAATATTATATTCCTTTTCAAAATAATTAGATATCATCAGCCTCGCTACCTTTTTCAAAAATTAAACTTTGTTCAGAGTTATCGCACACATAATATTGTTATCCCCAAATATAAAACATTAACAGCTCCCATATTGTTTTTCGTTAGTGCTATCAGGCTGTGGAATTCCTTACCATTATCAATTAAATGTACTAAATCAAGTAGATGCTTCAAAATGGCAGTTACAAATCTGTTTAGGTAGTAATCTTTCTCCTCTTTTTCTTTGCCTCTTCTATAGTATAAGAATATTACCTGCATATTTGCTAATGCTAGCTTAAGTTTAGTATTTATATTTAAATGGAAATGAATTTTTGTAATTGAACTTTCAAATACGTACACTGAAAAGACTTCGTGTCTTGCTGTACATACATGTGAAATAAATAAATAAGTAAAGAAAAATTAAAATTTGCAAAACAGGTGACAAGCCTCTTCGAAAATATTTTTAACTGTAAGCCTTCTTAAAACTCTCTACTTTGACAACCACTTTGCAATATTTCCTTTATTTTATCAATTTAACTGAGTTAAAATTTTCAAATACGTGGCAACACTCCTAAAGAGTATCTCCAACGGTTATCTTTTTTAAACTTCTTAAATTTGATACCCGCATTGCAATAGTTCATTTATGTTATCAGTTTAATTGAGCTTAGAATTTTAAAACAAGTGGCAACAATCCCAATTTTTTTTATCGTTTATGGTTCCGGTGTTATACCGAACAATAAAAAAAAAATTCAAATCAGTTCAGCCGTTCTCGAGTTTTGAGGTCTCGTACAAACGAACACAACTTTTGCAACCAAACTTGACAAGGGATGACGGAAATTCGTTCCAAAATAAAACACAACTTTTGTATATATACTATTTATACATAGATATAGATAGAAGATGTCCAATGTGTGCTTTTGATTTTAATCTTCGACCTCAACAAAAATTCCACATTTTACATTGGTGAATGAACTTTCAGTTTCTCGATTACTTTTACAATTCCCGGTAATGGAATTGAAAACAAATCAGTCACATTTTGAATTCCTTTCAAAGGAATTGGGGAAAAAAATTACATTACTAGCACGTAATTTATTCCTATTACAATTTGAAATTCCTTGTAATGGAATTAAAACAAAAATTACATTTGAAATTACTTCAAGGAATTGAGAAAGTAATCGATTCCTTTGCTGTGGACTGAAGGAATTGATTCCTATTTACAATTCCTTGTAACTTGTAATTGGGAGCAATTTAATTCCTAAAGGAATCACTACGACCCAGCTCTGCCAAAGGGAGTATTGAAACTGCCAGGTTGTTCACTGTTTCACTTAGTCCGATTTGATAAAATCCGTCCTTCAAATCCAAAACACATAAAATTCGTTTGTTTGCAATTCTAGCAGAAATCGAGTCAAATGAAGGGATTGTATGATTTTCAAGCATTAAGTCGGAATTTATTTCTATTTTGGTACAATGGCTAAGTTTGACGCCCTCTCTATAGGTCCGTCGACACGTTCGATAACACCGTTTTGTTCCCTCTTATTTATATCTTCTTTTACTTTGCTTCTTAGTTTCAGATAGGGATGTGCCGGATAGAGATTTTGCCGGATAACCGGATTCCGGATACCATGTAAAAAATAATAGCCGGATTCGGATATCCGATCAGATTTCCTCCCCTGAAATCCAAGTTATAAAGTAACTCTGTGTTACAAATATAACTTTTCCGCCTGCAACCTGATTTATAGAATAAAAAATGTAATTAAAATCGTACTATTATGCATGCTTACATATCTTCCGCTTCCCGTATCGTCCCGTTGCACATTTGGTCAAATGATTCCTTTTTCTGTGCGAAATTAATAGCAGCTAAAATATTGCACTATTTTAATGTAAAATGATGGCAACCGTTAAAAAAAGTGTAAAGTCAATAAATAAAATGTGAAAACATGACTTAGTTTTCGTAAGACAGACTTTTCCGCACAAAGTTTTTATGTTCAAATCATGAGTACATGTGTTTAAGTAGTACTCGAAAATAGTGTCCAATTAGCTTGGTTTTGACACAAGGTATTTTCTTACCATACTCAACCTCTCCCCCTTAAAATGAGCCACATAATAAAAGAAGTATGTTCATATGGCTTAATGTAGCGATTAATTATGGCATTATCGAAATTCCTAAATAAAAATAATTTACTACATGTCTCGCAGATATGCCTTGACGAGAGATTCATAAGTAGGGCTGCCAGACGTCCCGGTTTTCCCGGACATGTCCCGGTTTTAGACTATTTGTCCCGGTGTCCCGGTCCAACCTTAAAATGTCCCGGGTTTCGTTTAAGTGTCCCGGTTTTCGATTTGATTGCACAAATTTTGCATAAAAATTACTACACTGAGAGAAAAAACGCGTTGTAATATTAAGAAAAATTTTATGAATTTATTGGGGAAAATAACACACAGTAAACATGAATATTTTTTATTTGATTATCGTTTTAAAATGTTCGTATTTAAAAACAATACTTTCATACCACGCAC
>NW_016175898.1:7698-9648 GCF_001687245.7 Rhagoletis zephyria
CCTTTTTACTCTTTGCTAGAGCTTCTCAAATATTGCAAAAGCCAGATTTTTTGACACTTTGACCTCGATTTTCTCAAAACCTGTACGTGTTGGATCCTTTGTACTTACGGATTCGTAATCAAATCTACCAAAGTCTATCAAAAATAGCTTTAACATTTGTCGCACCAACATTTTTTTTAATTTTTGTTGGCCTGTGTTATTCATTAATTAACATAAAAATGCTATCACTCACACAAGCTTACATGAAAATAGCTATTTACTCAAGGCTTAAAGGTGAGAAAAAAATTGATAGCGACTGTCAAAATTGGAAAGACCAATTTTTTCCTCTTGGAATTTAAAAACAAGAGTTTAGAGTATATTGTGCCAAAATTTCACTGCAATCGCGGGCCTAGAATATATAAATAATTGCAATGGTTTAAATAGTTATTATTAAAGAATTAATTGTTTTGCAAATTTTATTCTGCAAATCTTTTTATTGTAAAGGGAAAAGCTTCAGCAACTCTCAAAAAAAATTTCATCAAATTTCATCAAATGAAATGAATGAATGAAAACGAGTTACGAATTTTTCTCTCAAAAATTGCAATATTCTTATAATACCAAAAAAAAAAACAAAAACGAAGTGCAATTTCGAAAAACCGTCCAAAGTGTATTTTTGTTCTACAATTATCTACAGATTCCCACAATTGTCTTCACTCTCCAGAAAGTCAATGAACATTCATTGATACAGTTCGCGTGGTTTGACTCAATATCTAATCAGTAGCTCGTTTCTGTAACAATTCTCTACCAAGGCGAATAGAGATATGAATTCGCCGCCCTGTTCTCTACTGCTAATGAGTAGTAGGGAATGACGTATATTCTCTACTAGTAGAGAAATAATCGGTAGAGAAGAGTTACAGAAACGAGCTACAGATCTTATAGAAAAATTTTGAAAATGTAGCTTTTGAGCCAATTAGTAAAGTGCTAGTCTGAAGTTGCCAGAAAATTTCGTTGATTTTTTGCAATTATTTATTTTTTGCTGATAGTGTCTTCCACATACAAAAAAATTTCAAACATAGTTTGTATGGAAGAAACTCTCAGTAAAAGCAATACCAAAAATCAACTAAAATTTAATGGGTTGCAAAACTAAATTTTAAAATTTTTTATAAACAGTCTGATTACAATGTTGCAAATTTGTATGCAAATGTATTGAATTTTCCAGAGTTTAGCACAAAGTTTAACAATTTTATTTTTATGTTATTTTCATATATTTAGTATAAACTAGAGCTCTAGATACCCGGGTATCGAGCAATGCGAGTAGCTCGATACTCGCTCGAAACTCGTTCATTGCTCAACTGATCAAATGTTTGTTCAAAATTTTCGAGTTTTTGAACAATTTCAAATACAAAAGAAAATTTGTAAATTGTATTTGTCAGCAGCTGCTTTCTAATTCATGTTAAATAAATTATATTATTAAATACCAATGTAACACTCTTTGCATTATATATCAATAATTTGAAAAATTTAAAAAGTTGCTACCAAAAATGTCAATATAATAAAAAAAACATTGCTCAAGTTACTCGAAAAAACTCGAATTGCTCGAGCTCAAGCTCGAAAATTTCGAGTAATGAGCATTGAACAAGTGTGCGAGTACTCGCTGCTCATATACGTTTTGTGGAAAAATATAAAATCAATGGGAGTCTGCGATAAGGATACAAAAACCTGCGCCGTCGTTTATTGGGATAAATAAGCAAACAAATCCTTCGTCGTATGTGATAAATCAGCATCTTACCCCGAAATCGGGTTCTGAATTTACGTTCGATGTAGTCACTGAAGATGAAGTTGTAAGGAGTATCTATGCCATAAAATCGAATTCCATTGGTGTGGATGGTATTAGCTTGCGGTTTTTAAAACTGATTCTCCCCTACGTCCTTCCCTCACTCAAACACATTATAAGTTTAAGTGAGGGAAGGA
>NW_016175899.1:0-9648 GCF_001687245.7 Rhagoletis zephyria
GAGTTATTGATCTCAAAAATGGAAAGTTAGAATACTCGAAAATATTTTTTAAAAAAAAATTTAGCAAACTGCATACATACATACATTAAAGAAAATCGTTGATGAGACATTTTTTTTCTTCATTTATTAAGCAAATATTTTATCTTTCAAACTACGAAACAATGCTTTTAGAAACACCCTTTATAGCACTCATTTCAAACCCACGATGTAGAGAACAAAGGCGGCGCCGTCAGTGGTACCGCTACTCAAGTAAAATTAAACGCCACCTCAGAAACACGGTTGCCAGACTTGGTACTTTGGTACAAGAAGGGGTATATTTTTTCATCGATGGTACTTTGGTACAGGGTTCCATAAAATGGTACCATTTTAATCTAATCAATAATTTGTAGTTTTATTTTATTTCATGACTGCTTTAAACTTAATCTTTAAAACGTACAATATGTATATAATTCAAAAATTTTCATTTTGTGTGACGAAGTTTGATTGATTGCGTTTTCCCAAGAATCAAAAATTTTTAATTGGATCTCTTAATTAGTAAAGTTCCAACATCTTTAGTAAAAATTTATTTCATAAATATGTAATGTAATTATTTATTTTGCGTTGTAACGGTGGTGTTGCAAATTTTTGTCTTTGGATTTTAGTTCCATTCTCAATATTAATAGCAAATTTCGAAATGATAATATTTCTGTTTTTTCCCGTATCACCAACCGATATCAACTTGAAGTTGTTTTTTTTATTTTTATACCTATATGTATATTTACTTTTATAAAAAATAAACTGAAAATTTATTATTAGTTTCAAGCAAATAAAATGATATGTACGCAAACATTGTACAGTTTTTGAGTAAAATAGTAAAAATGTTACATTTTAATCGAAATCGGCTTTGTTTTTTTTTACTTGAGCAACGTCATCGCCACCAGCACGGCGCAATCTAATTTCAAACCTCTGTTTTAATTTTAAACATCCTCTCCGGAAAACTCACATATGGCAACACTCCGGAAATGCATCGTTCCGCCCGCCATCAAATGTCAGTTCTTGCGGAAATATGTAAGTTCGTATCAGCTCCATCGAAAAGAACGTTAGCATTAGCATCTTAAATTTAAATGCATAAATAAAGCATCTAATTCGAGTCTATAAAAATTTGGTAAAATGTCGAAAGGAAACTTAGAACAAAAAAAGAAATTAATTTCACAAAACTCTGAATAGCGCTTTAGATGCTTGGTAGCACCATAAATTATTTCAGACCTCGAACCTATGTTTGTATTAAAAAAAAAAAAAAAAACANCTGTACTCGTAGCAAGTATAAGTTTTGGCTTCAATTTAAAGTTAAAGTTATTTACTTCACACGCGTACATAATCGTTTTTATATGTACTTGTATACCCTTTATACATACATATACATACATACATGCATCGTGTTATACACACATAAATACTTCATTTGGCAGTGAACCTGAGCTTTCTCTTTTAATTCGGTGATCAACTCTAATTTACAAAATCGCGTTCACCCATACAGACATTCAAATGATTTACAATGACTAATTATTTTGTAATTCAAATCAATATACTACATTATAATAGATTACACAAACTTGCTTAGCAATAACATAAAAAAGCGTTTTCCAAAGTAATTGTCTGATAATTCTACGAAATGATTTCATCAAAGCTGGACAATTTGTCTCCAAAGATTTGTGCTGTGGTTCAAAAACTGATTTATTATTATTTTTTTTTTTTTATTAAAAGCACACTTTTGGTAAATTGGTAGTATGCTCATCGGGAAAATAACGCTATTTTTACTGGGCCTCTTTCTTTGTCATTAAAGTGTTAGGGTTTGACTTAAAAAATTTCACGCTTAAAAAAGTAACCAAAAATGTAAGTAAATTTCTTATTTCTCAAAGCTGAGTGCTTGTAATCTAGTCTGTTATTTTAATCTTGCAAATAAATTGCGTACATACAAGTGTATTTTAAGCATTAAATATATAAATATGTATGAAGTTTGTGAGATGACTTTTTTGATGAACACAATTAAGATTTTTTTTGTTTTTGTTTTACTTCAGAGCCTATTTCTACCACCATACTGTATAAATACAGTCATATACAATAATCTTCTGGCAACGTCAGCTTTGCCTCACATACAAATTAAAGTTATTTATTTGATTCTTTATTTTTATTTTATTTTTCGCGAATTTCTTTTGGTTTGAGATTTCTTCTTGTTCTGTGTTGTCTTGCTTTTACTTTGCCTTAATTTTAATGCGACTATAATTTCTGTAATCTAGTATTAGACTTAGCTTGTATGAATATTTTTTGGTTATACTACACTTTTGTTTTTATTTTCACTTTGTTTCGTGTTTACTATGTAACCGATTAAAATCTAATGTGTTATTTATATTATGCAACTTGATACAAAAGTTTTTTTAATTTAAATTATCATTTGTGCTTAGTAATAAATAAGGTTAAATACAATTAAAGTAAATTAACTAAATTGATTTTCTGATAAAGAAAATAAAATCAAATAAGATCAATAAATTTAAAAAATATTATATACTTGTAGAGAGCTAAACGCTAATATCAACTGAATTATGTTTTAGTTTTTTTTTTGTTTTAACTAAATTTATAATTTATATATTCGTTTTTTGCGTGGAATTACACATAAAAAACTAAAGTAACAAACGCGCCAGCGCAGCTAATTTACAGCGTCTTTGCACGATCAAGTAAATCACTTATGAATTTCTGGAAAAGAATAAAACAAACGTCAATACAATATTAAAGCTTCAAATATTTGTTTACAATAAACAGCTTACCGATATGTCCGACTGTGGGCGTTTGCAGACCGAAAGGAGCCGCTAAAAGAGAAAAGAATATTTAAAAATTAAGGGACTCGCATTGTGTGTAATGAGTCGTATTGTCATAATATCGTAAATTTTGCAATGAACAAATTCATGGCAATACAATAGTGTTTTTAAAAATATTGAAAGTGGTTAAAGAACTACAAAAAATTAACCATAAATGAGTAAACTAAGTGAATACAATAAACTAAAACCCAATTAAATAAGTGAAAAAATATATTTTTAATTGCATATTTTACTTGTTTATGGCGCATAGTTTTGAATTTTGAGTGCATGAGATTCCGAGCCGTAATCATTACAAAGGAATTTTAATATGCATATGATATGATATGATTTTTATACATTAATAAGCAGCTTTACAGGGCAATTCTGGCAAATGTCTTTCAACTCATCACAGTTTTTCGAAAGATAAAAGATAAATTAAATTAGAAAAAGAAAAGAATTAAATAAAAAAAGAAAATAACACTTAAAAATTAAATTAAATAAAAAAATTATAATTTTTAGAACTAATTCTAAAAAATAAAATTTGAAAAAGACAAAAATAAGATTAAATAAAAAAATATAATAAGATCCCCAAAACTAAATGAAATAAAAGAAAATATATTTTTCTTTTCAAAACAATAAAATCTAAAACCAACTCTTGTTGGTTAAATGGCAACAAATAAAAAATATTTAATTAAAAAATAAAACACGTTTCTAAAAACCTTATGAAATTAAAAAAAAAAATCTTTTTCTTTTCAAAGCAAAAATGTCATAAAAAAATAAATAAAAGAAGATTCTAAAAATTAAATTAAAGTAAAAAATATAATTTAGTGTTTTGCCGGCTCGAGGTCAATTTTAAAAAATTCTTTTATGAAAACACAAGTTTTTTGGAATTTTTTAAAATTGACCTCGAGCCGGCAAAACACTAAATTATAAGTAGAAAGGTCGCTAAAACCATCAGTATAGTAAAAAATATATATTTTTCTCTGTAAGAAAATGAAATGTTATAATTAAAGGAAAATTAAATTCATCAACATTCATATAATAGACAACAGGGCCTCGGGGGGTAAGTAAAAAAGTGCCCGCCCCACTACAGATTAATTTTCAATTTTTTAACGAATCTCTAACGATTTCTACTCCATACTTGTTCCGTGCTATTTGCGTAGTATGTGGAGTATGATTTTTTCGTTAAAAAACTTCGTCTAAAGAGAGAATTGTTTTTTCGGTACAGATCAATTGAATGCGTAAAATAGTTTTTCGTGTTTTAGTCTGCGTTCTGAAATTTAAAAATTTAACTTTTTATATGAATATTAAATAATAAAATTTATCAACTATAACCGCTGTGGTGTAGTGGTAAGCAGTGCGCGCTTTCCCTCATCAGCACCTGGGTTCAAACCCTGGTCAAAGCAACATCGCAAAAAATATAGAAAAAGGTTTTTTCTTAACAGCGGTCGTCCCTCGGCAGGCAATGGCAAACCTCCGAGTATATTTCTGCCATGAAAAACAGGTTCTCATGAAAATACAATCGCCGTTCGGAGTCGGCGTAAAACGGTAGGTCCCTCCGCTTTGTTTGACAACATCAAGGCGCACGCCACAAGTCGGAGGAGAAGCTCGGCCAAACACTAACATATGTGTAAGCGCCAATCTATTATTATTATTATTATTATAAAAACTATTATAACTTTTATTTTCCAACTTAATTTTCAGAGAAATCCGGGCCCCTTTAAAAAAACCGGGTTCGGGAGAAAACACCATCTTCTCGACGGGCCTGCAGGCCAATTCTGGCTAAGATAGTTGAAAATTGTTTGTAAGACAACTGAAAGACCGTAGGCAAGATGGTTTGAAAGATTTAGTTTATTCTGGCACGAAAGACTTACACAAAAAAGCTCTCCTGCCAACTTCTATGGTGAATAGATATTTTGATACAAAAAGCACTTGAGCATCTTCCAAATGCAGATGTATGTATGTATAACATTCTGCTTGCGCTGCTCCAACAGTGGCAATAGCCGAGTGAGCAAAGCACTGGCATGCCATTCGAGAGATCCGAGGTTCGAATGCTCGGACAGCGCGATTTATTTCTTTTTTCGTAATTCCCTTTTTTTATTTTTTTAAATTACTATTCTTTTAATGTTTACATTTTATTATATGTATTTTTTAATTTCATTTGATTTTTAGAAACTTATTTTATGTATTTTTTTCAGCTGAATTCTTGTTTTCCTTTTTTTAATCGATTTTTTTTTAATTTAAAATTTTATTGTTTTAAAAAGTGATATACTTTTTCTAAATTTCATATAATTTTAGAAACTAATTTTATTTAGTTTTTCTTTTCATTAATTTAATTTTCTGTTTCCATAAAATTTTTTACTTATTATTTATTTTAATATCATTTATTTCCTTGATATTTCTGAAAACTTATTGCTAAAAGACAAGCAGAATAATGCTAAGACCTTGTCGTTAGCAGATTGTGGTGAGTTGTCAGACAGTTGTCCGAATTGCCCTGTTAGGATATGTCGATCATTGGTGCCTAGCATACTGCTGCTTCGAAAATGTCCTTTTAAAGTTTGTATCCTTCAATAGGATATTCAAAAGCTTAAAACTCTGTTATCGCAGAAGTAAAAGTCCTTAGCCAAAGGTTCAACTTGAAGTATGCCGGAGCTGTCGTCATACATGTTACAGCTACAATAAAACTGCATGCCTACATACATACGATCTGCATATCGAATTTTGCAAAAAAAAAAAAAAACTGAGGCACTTCTATGTACAAGTACATAATATGTACATCTATAATTATATAGTATAGCCACTTGTGGTGAAAATTATGCGTAGAAAATTGCAAACCCCTTTAGCAAAAATTGTTTAACTTACAATCAAATGGGATCTCCTTATGTCGTCGGTGTCCATATCTAATATTTCATCTATATCCACATCGATAGCCTCACTCTGCAAGAATATAAAAACAAAAACAAAAAAAAAACATGAAAATTTACCATAATAATTGTTGTTAGCAGCAACATAATCAGAGCTACACATCTCCAAATGCAAACTCGCTCTTTCTCTCAAATCTCGTTCTTTCAACTTACCGGTGGATCAAAGAGTTTCTGCAGTTCATCATACAGCCACATCTCAACCGCTAAGCGTTTACGTATCAGGCTCATCTGATGTGAACCATATTTGGCGGTGAGGAACTTTTCGCGTCGCTCCTTCACCTCAGCACCCTTCTCGTTGAAGTTGACGCGGAGATTGGTCCGGTTCGGCGAGCGTTCGCAGTCGTTCATTTGCTCTAGGCCGCACTGCATTTTGTGTGGGTATGTGTGGGTATGTGTGTTGTACGTTTAGTTGTTGCCTCCTACTATTTTTGAGAGTAAAGCCTGATGTGCTGTGCCGTTTCCGTGGCAGCTGTTGCTCTTGATTGCTTGGACTTCAATTCTGTTCAGACTTATATGTCAAATTAATTAGTGTGGGCGGTTGATTGATAGTTGGCTATCGTAAAGCCGTTATTTTTTTCTTCAGCCCTCAATTAACTGGCGATCTGTAAATTAATCAAAGAAAAAATATTAATTCAATCAACATTCACCCTTTTGTTTAACATTTTCTTTGAGTTAAATTTGAATTTAATGAAATAATTATTGCAACTTTAACAATTAACTTTCAATCCTCTGCTGTCGCGTTCTTGGCGAGTGTGTGTCATTACTTGGTTAAGGTGCCCAACCAAGTCATTGCCTTGAGGCATACATACGCTCATGATATTTGCGTTCTTCACGCTGCATAAACTTGCATACATACATATGGATGTACATATCCATGCCATGCCACACATTTCCATAAACCAGTTGCTTTCTTTTGTAATGGTCACGTGACTCAGTACATTTGGTATTCCGTATTGGCCTGAGTATCTTTCGATGCGATCACTTTTTGCGGTTTTGGCATTTGTTTTTCGACTTTTGTGGACTGTAATGAATCTGAAAAAGTTCAGTGAATACACATTGGGGATGACTAACGCAGTAGGACTTTTTCTTGGCCATCTGGCACGATTCCCTAGTAAGGAGTTATAGTTTTTAAATTGCCCATTATTTAAATCCTTCGGCCGTAGTGCTCTAAAGTTTGGCATTCGCATACTATACCTAGTTTTACCATAATAGATATAAAACACAATGATTAATTTATGAATCGTACATACTAGGGCTGGGAGTTCTATCTAGATTTTTTTGAGTATTCGGATAATCCGGATATTCGAATATGGGCAAATCTGAGAAATAGAAACCGAAAAACGAAAAAAATGTGTTACATTTGTTAATTTCTCTTCAAAGTATTATTGTAGATTGTGTTGTACATAAATGAAAATTTGCAGAAATCTGTTGACTTTGATGACCATTTCAATATCGCTTCCGTTTTAAGTAACGTCCGAACACATAGTTAGAGGCCAAATACACCCTCAGAACTATAAAGGGCCATTCTATATTGAATGGTTGGACATTTTACTAAATAATGTGATCAATGCTGAATTCTAACTATGTCGCGCAACAGCAAAAGCTATTTAAATATTAACATAGAAGGATAATTAATGCATAAAATTCATTAAAAAAATACCAAACGATTTCTTAGTTCTATGCAACTATCATTTGAATGAATGTGACTATATTTTAACTATGTGCCCTCAAAGATGAATTTTAGCCACACTTAATTTTCAAGAAAGATGTTCTTGTGTTGTAAAATTAAATGCTTTCGTTTTCAATAAAATTTACAAAAATTATATAATCTTTATAGAAATATTAAAAAATATTTAAAATTGTGTACAGTAATTATGTATGAAGTAAAAGTTTCCATTGGCAAAAATTATAGCTTCTATTTATCTTTTTATTTATTTTTCAACTGATTAATGAAATGTTGAATTATAAACGAACCACATATTGAACAGTTTTAACAATTTTTTTTTTTGGTATTTGATTTTAGTTATTTTTTCGTAAAGATTTAGTTTACTCTTTAACAAAAAATTCTAGAAATCAAAGATTAAAATTTTGTGAAGTATTCAAAAAAAATTCAATAAATTTTGGTAAAAATTTTAAGCATTTCAGTTTGATGTCTTAGAAAGATTTTGAGTATACAGTTTTGTAGTCCAATCATCTTTATTAGAATAAAGTGCAGTTAGCTAGGACTTACCGTTGATTTTGCCAATTTTTCTCAGACTGTGTTGGGCATTTTCTTCAATTCAAAGGGCGATTTTCTTTAATTGGTGAAATTGAGCGCGTTTTGCAACAAAAAATTCCAAAAATAATAACAATATCGTGAAAAGGTAACTTTTTCATTTAAAAATGCGCAGGCTCGAAACTCATTTCTGACCCATGGTTCTTCTATACTTTCGCTTAGAATTAATGTGCAGAATCAGACGATACCATACGATTTAGTAAAGAACAATTGACCCACCCTAATTGTACATATATGATTTTTTATGTGACATGTGAAGAGGCATATGTATAAACGAAAAAAAGCTTTAGAAAACAATTTTTGATTGCAGTCATAATACGATTGACATAGAATTTTCCAGTACAAATTTTTGTTCTCGAAGTTGCCTGTGGGAAAATTTTGTGACAAAAATTTAATTTTTATTATCATTCCTCATCCTCTCCTCTTACGTACGCAGGTATAATTAATTTAAAAAAGGCATATGCCTAATATACATATACATAGACAGTTACATACATACATACAAATGTACATTGTAAATATTTTACATCAAGCATTGTGAGAACAAAGCTTAAAATACATCGCTTTTTATTAAAATCATTAATATTAATTAAGCTAATAAACGAGTAGAGCTGATATTTTAATATTTTCCGTTAGGTTTTAATTAATAACACTTTTCATCGGCATATCTGTGCTCCAAGACACGTTGTTCTATAATCCCTTTAATAAATTATTTTTTCTCAAGGCACTAAATACTCCCTAGGCCATTAATGACTTGAATTTTCCCAAGAAACCTTTACCTGACAAAGCTTAAAACTACAGTGCATATATATATATGTATGTAGTTATATGCAGCTCTAATTATTGGAAAATCGTTGCCAACATTTGCGGAAACTCTTTCCCTGGTTTCTTTTTTTATTTAAATTCTTTGCTATGAACAAATTTTCTGGTCGCTTCAGGCTCACCACTCACCACTCACCAACGCCAAAGCAGCTGAGCTTATGGTGGGCGTTTACCAGCCATCAACAGAGACCACAATCTACTTGTAGATGGCAGCATACAACTTGCACTTTGTCATGTTGTTGCCACACACTCTCTTCCAGCGCGAATTGCTAATATCGCGCGATAAGTGCAAATATTGAGGCAAAAATGAGCTATCCACCATCCCCACCGCATGGATGCGGTATGTACCCAGGGGTTTGATTGCTTGCCGCTCAGGCTAAGTGGCGTTGCGTTGATGTCTTAGTTTGCATAAATTTAAGCCGCAACTGCAATTAGTGGTCATAAACAAGCAAAAAGCTGTTGGTAGCAAACATAAACAGTGCTGCTGCTGCTTTACTCACGATGGTGCACAAGTGGGCTGGCTAAGATTTTAAAGTCTTCGGCGTTGTTTTTATTGTACATTTCTTTCTATCGATAAGAGAAGCACAAGTTTTCTATAGCAACCTGACGAAAAAAGTGTGTTTTATTTACAGGTAGCTATGTATGTATGTATGTATGTATGTACATATGTAAGTGTGTACGCCTGCGTGTGTGTTTTCGCTCCGCATAAAATCCATATGTTGCTGATGTAGTGGGGCCAAAAACGTCAACAACTAAGAATGCAATACCCGACAACAATCACAGCGGTAAGAAAAAC
>NW_016175900.1:0-9647 GCF_001687245.7 Rhagoletis zephyria
CGCCATGCGGGTGCACTAGTTCTCTTTAATTTGTGATTGACTTGTATAAATACCAGTCAAGCGTTCTAGAATCTACCACAAAATCTATTTCCATTTTAAATTACATATCCAACCCACTTTCCTTCAAATCTTCGTGAGTGTTCTGATAGCTGGTATTTCCTGAAAATGGATATATTTTATGAAAATCTCGTATGGATTTGCGTGCTAATGGATTCATGGAATAATCAGTTGCAGAAGAAATACATCATATACTTAGCGTATAACAGCATCATTACTAAACAAACCTCATAGGTGGTAAGTGGAAATATTTGCTTAATTTCATGGCTTTCAGTACTAAAATCGCAATGTGTGCCATTATGTTCTTGTAGTACACGTTAAACTCCTCAATAAAAGCACATTTATGACAAAATGCTACACAATAATAGCAATACATTGCTAAAGAATTTCATTTTACCGTATTGCTATTGAATATACTTACCTTTGATTTATTTTCTACGCAGCTTGTTGAACTTTGATTTTATTATCGAAACAACTGCCTGCTCATAAAACAAAAAAAAATCTCAAATGCCTTTGCCCACAGTCTAGAGTCTAGACGCTGCATCATAATAAATTACAATGATATATGGCTAATTTGTTGCTAGTCAACAGCTTTGGAGAGCTTCAAAAACAAAGTCACAAGTGACAAGCAGCGCAAATCTGTGCAAGCTGCATAGCCAGTGAAACGATATTGTGTACTTTTGCGCCTAGTTGCTCAATAGATGACTATATATATATATGTATATTTATACAACAACACATTTTTGCGACTTACATATGTACATATTTGCGCTTTGTTATCACTAACTCCCTGTCGGGAATTCACTTGTCAACTTGCAACAAAGTGGCCAATCACCTAGCTGGCAGATGTTTTACGCTTAAATTGCTAAGCATTTAATTGAACGCAATCATGTACGCATCATTTACAATCGCTTAACGCTTAACTGAGCACTTTATAAATTCGATTTGGTTATATTTGTACGAGTATGTATATGAACAAACATACATACATACATACATATCGTCATCATCGATGCAAAGACCTTGAAGCGTATACTGGTTTTCGTTCGAATCGAAAATTTGAATTTTTTTTTATAGAAAATTATAGGAAAATTTCATGATTTTCAATTTGTACCAAAACGAGAATATGCCCCCTTATGTGACAATTTTTCGAAAATGTGGTTTTTAAAATATGCCATCAGTTAGGCTCTCAGATATACCCCTATACCAAAATTTAAAGTCATGCCTAAAAAGATACATATGTATGTGCGAATTGTGAAAATTTGTATAACGGCTATGTAAGGATTTCCTGTGAAAATTCAAAAATTTGTTTGTTTCTCCTGTAAAATTATAATATTTTCAAACAGAACTTTTTGCATTGATAGCGACGATATGTACATATTTCAATGTGCATGTGCAATTTCTGATGAAAATGTAATTCAAATTGTACTTTTTTTAATTCACTTGAAATTGTATCAAAAAAAGTACAATTGTATCGAAGTTATCAACACTGATGAGCGCACGAGCGTACTTGTTTATTATGTATTTTCAAACGCTCATACATATGCGCCCTTTTATTTTATATTTCTCTTATGATTTGCTTTTTTTTAGTTCAGCTGACTCTCTAGAGCATCTAGTACGTTTAAAAATTGTATGAGCTCTAGACGCTGCGTTGTTTCTTTTTTGCGTTAAGAGAGTACCTATTTATATAGAAAATTGTTTAAATTAACTCGATTTAATATGAAAACACACTTGAAATTGTATAAATTTCTAAGCCGATAGTACCAAGAGGGTAAGCTCTTGACTTTTCAATAGTCCTTTGAATTATGCAAGTCACTTGCGAAGAAGAATTACTATTGATGAGTTTTAAAGTATCATGTACGTATGCTTGTATTCAAATAAGTATAAAAATAATGAGTAGCAATAAATAATTCATAGGCAGTGCAGAAAAGCGAATGATGTCTTTCCCATTTATCACTGTGTTGTGATAAAAAAAAATTGCTCGAAACAAAATATGCTTCAACTTATTTGACAGGCGGCAAAAAATCCTTCCTTGATTTGGCACGTCATCGAAAACTAATACATTCGATTTCTATTTTGATAAGTATTTCGAAACACGTCATAAACAAACTCACAGAAATGTTCAAGTCAAAACACAAATAAGTAACACATTAAACGTTTGAAAACTTTCAACTTTTCAGTTGAGAGGCGGCCATTTTGCACTTGTAGGCATTTAATTTTGCAAAGGCTCTAAAGTATGGTTTTGCCGAATATTTTTGAAGGCCCGACTGTCGCAGAAACGTTTAAAAGCAGGCCTTAGCAACTGTCAATAAAAATATTTCATGTGGTTGACGGCTCACGGTTTGCTCCCGGCATTCGCCGTTGAAAGGCTGTGTGCTTGGTTCGCTCTCTTCGTACACCATTGGTCGTTCTAATATGCCTAATACTAAGTGGTTGTGCTCATAAGGAAAGTATATTTACTGAGCTAAATCTATAACTCTCAACATAATGTGTTGAGAAAAAAGCATATTTTTGCTGATTTTTATATACTTTGTACATACACGTATGTACATATATGTTATCTAAGTTAAAGGGAAATATATATCGCATTTTTAACCGACTTTACAAAAAGGAGAAAGTTATCAATTCGTCGGAATATATATATTTTTTTTATGTATGTTACCGCGTAACTTTGGACCACCTTTTCTTTTTTCACCGGAAAGTTGGTAGCTTAATGGTGGTCCCTTAGTAATTTTGTTTAGATCCAATAATTAGGTCGTGAAGAAATTAACGATAATCTTAAATTTTTTTAAATAATTTTTAAATAAAAAAGTACGGTTTTCCTTGGTTTAGATATTCTTTAGTGCCGGGGGATGGCAGCGCGAAAATTCAAAAATATGTATTATCCGGCGTGTTTTTGGCAAACCCCTATGTAAACACTTTTTTTTCTGCTGCTCCGTTTTATGCTGCATCCTTAACGAGTAGACACTCGTTTGATATTTATCGCTTTTAAAATACGTAAATAGGTATAGGTGGTCCCATATTCGACCTCCGTCAGACATAACTTCAAAATGATAATATGAAATTTCGATCTTCCTTTTATTTGTCCTTAATTCGAAAAAGTATTTGCGAAGTGCAGGATATTTAAACAGAAACGCGTTTAAAGAAAACAATCTCCTTCATTACTCCTGCATTACTTGTCAACTAGTTTCAAGCAAGCTTTTTGTAGCTAACCACAAGCTATATATTTCATAGAAATCTCGCAAAAAAGCTAGCTACAAGTTGGTTTGTTTTTTATCAATTGATAATTTTTTTTTCTGCAGGGTATGTATGTATATCTTCACATATGTAAGTGTGTGTATGAATAAAAGCGCTGAGAATGTTTAGTACCATGACTCTCGACACTGCGAGTACATAAATTGCCATATTTCATGCTTTCCAAAAGCATTCACGACATGCTGTTATATACTACTTTGCATATTTAAGTATTACGAACCACACTATCTATGGAGTATGTTGTAAAAATGCGAAGGAATAGATCGTTTGAGATAAGTGAATGCGATGTTTTTTTCCCTTTTTATAGTTTTGCATAGTTTCATACGTATATCGATAGAGAGATTTAAATCGAGGCTTCTTATAGAATGGAATAAAAAATGTGTGTAGTACACATACAAATATTTATTTTACAAAACTGTGCCAAGGAGCATAAAGTAAGAAATTTTTGTTGCGAGCTGTTATTGAAAAATCTCTTTGATTGTTGAAAATAAGGATAAACTACTTATAAGTGTATAAAAAATAAGCAGAAAATTTTATTGTTTTATTGTTATCTTGTTGGAAACTTGTTCATAAATATCGCTGTAAAGCTGAATCGCATACTTCCTTCGCAATGGCGATGCGAGAGTTGATTGCATGAAAGTGCAGCTCTCCTCTTCGGAATGCTCCTACTCCGGTTCTCCTTCATATTACTGGGCTCTACAACCTTTCAAAAAAACTTCGTCAATTTTCTGTATCTACCGCTTATGGTTCAGGTGCCTCAATGTCCATCCACGTCCTATAAGGTAAGTATGTATGTCCACTGCACTGTAGGCAAGCTTCGAGTCACCGCGAAAGACCTTTAGGGTTTTTACGTTCAGCTCCTTAGACTCCCTGTTCAGAGGCAGTACCAAATATGTACCTTTAAGGGCTCTCCTTCTGCTAGTCATGGGACGTAAGAGGTCGAGTTTGTAGTGTCTGGTGCATCTTTAGAATTTCCTTCCGGTCCAATACCTACAGCCTTGGCTTCGGTTAGATAGCTTCAACCTTTGTGTGGTCAATCTTATACAGCGGGACTGACTTCATATCGTCCTTGATGTAGTTCCGATAACAACAGTCATTTATTGCCACAGGTGGGATGTAAGCGTTTTTCACTATCCCGTCAAAAACGACGTTTCCCAGGGACGCTTTCATCCACCTTCATTCATCCTGAGGTATGGAAATGAGTTACTTTCTACCATACTCGTTGAATAATGATTAGATAATGCTAATGATTGCTAATTAACCTTCTTTTGTGAAATTCTCTAATTCATTAAAAAATTNGTGAAATTCTCTAATTCATTAAACAATTAGAATTAGTTCAACTAATTCCCATTAGATAATTGAAATTTTTATTCCAATGGTAAAACTAATTGCAATTAGTTGCCATTAGCAAAAAAAATTGGTTTACCTTTACAATTAGAAATCTAATTGACTTCTGCTTATGCAATTAGATATTCAATTAGCTCGAATTAGAATCAATAAATATAAATTAATAAGAAATCAATAATAATAATTAATAATAATATTAATAATAAGGGGGTATCCCCACTTTCTTTTAACTTTTCTTCAACCATGGTCATTTGAAAGGGCATTACTTTCGATGGTCAGCTTCCAGATTACACTTCACCGCCCTTAATGCATCCTCCCGAAGATTTTATTAAATGAACATAAATAAGTAAAAAATTAAGTTGAATGAAACCTTCTTTTTCCATTTTTCATTCCTCACACAACGCTCCTTTGGCAATAGCTTTTTTTCTACACTTTTAACGCTAATCAATTGCTGCATTTAATTTTTAGTTAGATGCTGTAACAAATAGCAATCAATTGCACAAAAGCGATAGCCGCTGGCCAATGGACCAACGACCTGTTAGCCAGGCGTTCAATGGAAGCATCAGCATCCAGAACAGTTCCGTTCCTGTACATATGTATGTAGCAATGCCCGACGCTCATTTGCTGTCAATTTAAAATGCCAACAATGCTTATTGTTACAAATTGCAATTAAAGCATAGCACAACATCTTTTGCGCTTCCGTTGCCTTACCGACCGGCACTTTCCACCAGCACCAGTAACGGTTGTACCTTAATACTAGTACGACTACGAAACTGAGTGCGCCAACACAGGCGGTGTGTCATTGGATTTTTATCCCTGCAGTAGCTTTTGAATTTGCTGTCGCTGCTGTGGCACGTTGTTTGCTTGCCTGCCGCACATGATCGCATAACAAATGTCCTTTAGCAAGGATAATCAAAGATTAAGTTGCAAAGCAAACAATATGAAATGGAAGATAGGAAAACAATTTCGCTATGTAAATGTTTGGTGAAGCGCTGGCACTATTGTTTGTTTGTATGATTGTGCTTGCTGGGCGATGAGAACGTGCGCTGGAGTACTTACAAAGTACATATTCTTTTGTACACACATATGTATTGTATACCTGTTTGTAGGCGGTGCCCTCATATTGCTTGTGTTCATAAATACGCGTAGATATCGTTCATACATATGTATGTAAATATATTTTTTGCTTTGGTACATCTGCTACACGTTCTTTTGCTGCTTCCTTTTCATTTTGAGATATTGTTATTCTATTCACAGAATTTTATATTTTGCTACTATTTTTAACAGCTTTTCTGTTTTCCCATGGAATTAATGAAAAAAGTAAAAACATCGTGCGCATGTAGGATATAAATAGATACATACTTATCTCTAATATTTGTGTGTGCATTCAATAAGATGCTGTTTTATATACAGTGGCAGTCAAAAATTGATGATTACTGTTTCGTATTTAATATTTGCAATGTTTTTAAAACTATAATTTTTTTGATATTTTTTTTATTAAAATATGGCTCATGCTTTAACAAAAACTATATAAATCACACTTTAAAATTTTGTGACTTAGAAAAATTCCACAAATTTTTATCTAAATTTCGAGCTTTTTAACCAGAGTATCTAGAAATCGTTTGGTTATCAAGCTTATAAAATTCTAGTAAAACGAGCGTAGATTTCGAGCGGCTTTTTGACCGCCACTGTACATATCTCAAAAAAGAAAACTTTAATAAAGGGGTATTTAAGGGAATATTATTTTTAAGCTATTTTTGTTTCTCTCAAATTACGACAAAGTAAGCATTTCTATGACGCTTGCGAGTGAAATAATACATTGAATTGTATAACGTGTATGCAAATTATCTCCGCACACACTAGGGTAGTCAAAATGCGTTTACTAGAGTTCCTAGTTGGCTTCAATACTGATAACGAAATTAAGTCGCCTGAGAAGGCCTTTAAACTCGAAACATTTTATTATAATTTATATGCCTTTACTATGTATACTTAGGCACCCCGTTATTGCTGTGCGAAATATTAACGCAATTTCTGACAGCAGCTTCGTTGACCGAAGGTGGGAGCGCTATAAAATTCGAGTGACCTTGCGGACAGAGTAAAACACATTTCTTATGCTTCCAGCAAAATGTAGTCGAAACTTGGATTGCCTAAACGGTCTGGATGTACATATATAGCTAGATGGCTGGCCAATATCTTGAGTGCAGCTCGGCTGTCACAACAGACACACGTACTTCTGCACCTCTACCCATTTTGCACCAACTACTTAGTCCATGAAATGCCTTGAAAATTGCTAGTACCTCTACTTGGAATACTGAGGCATATTCCTCATAAGTAAATTCAAGTTCAACCCCATTATTTTTTACATATACACCAGATACTGCCCCAGCGTCAGTTTTGTTGCTATCAGTAAAAACTGGATAACGAGCCAGACGGCGCTTAGTGACCTAGACTCCGTTCATTCTAAGATTTTCGCCAGCTGATCTTACAGTATAACTGCAACAATATAACTAATATTGATGTCTGTTTTATCTGGATCTTGGTGCTCGGCTTCGAGCAGTGCTTACTGTCAGGTATGTGGATTTGATGCTCTGTGGATATCAGGGCACATAAGAGTCGAAGACAAATGACAAAGCGGACCATCTGGCCAGACTGTCTGCTATCTCCTGCCTTCTATGAGCGGCGCCCTTCCTTTCAATAGGTCTTAACACGATAAAGGAAGCGCTCCAGAAGAAAAACACCAGACTAGCGGAATTGTATTGGCGTAATACCATGGGACTTTGCCAATCCAAAAGCTTGCTGCGAGGTTACAATCTAAAGATATACAGAATACTCATAGGCTTCGCTAAGGAGAAACTAAAACTCATTTCAGCTATTTCGATGAGCCACTGCAAGTTAAGGGGTCACTTGTATAATTTAGGAATCTGGTCTAGTGACCAATGTCGCTTCTTTGATGCTGCCAATGAGACTCCATTACAACTCCTTCTGGAGTGTGAGGACGTTGCACGTGTCAGTCAGTGGCGGACCTACGGAGGGTGTTTCAATACGTAGACGCCATATTATACATACATATGCGCCATATTGAAACTCCCCCGTGGGTCTTCCACTGACTGACACGTAGTTTAACCCCCAAAACCACCCCCTCCACCCCGCTGGATCCGTCACTGATGAAAGGCAAAAAGAAGTACGTGCAATCGAGAAATTCAATCAAAATACTGTTTGCACCACAGCGTATTTCTTCTAAATGATGGCATGTTGATGGAATAACAAAATACATAAATAACTGCCAGCAGCCACAATAAATACAGTAACACACCATCTATTGTACAAAACTGTATGCAACTTCGTTGTCAACAAAACAATTTGCCCACTCCGTAACTAGTCACAGAGTGCAATGACATTTTACAGCATCAAAGCCAAACAGGCCGCAAAGGCAATAACCACAAACCGTAGAAACTGCAGCAACAACAGCGCCAACCGCAGGGAAACCATGTCGCTTCAAATTGTTCACACTGTGCTGGTTGATGATTGGTTTCGTCGCATTTTCTGATAAGCGCAAAACACACTAAACGCCATGGGTGCCGCCGGCTACGCCCCTTTGCCCCATCCAACTAATATTTACAGCTGTTGAAGTGCTGATGCGCTTTTTTTACACATCTCTGATATACTTTCTACAGATGCCAACACACACGCACATGCAGTGTATTCTTTTATTTTCTTCTCGCGCTTCTATCAATGAACGGCACTCTTATACACTTCAATGTTGCCGCAGCCAAACAAATAACTGATACGACGACCGTAAATATCTGTTATCAGCGCAACACTTTGACTATGTATAGTATGTGCGCCTATGGTGCGTGCGTGTGTGTAGTATCTTGGGCATTTATTGCACTGCATTGCTGCAAACTACTTTGATTCCTTGTCGCCGTTTTTTATTTTTTTTTATTTTTTATTTTATTTTATTTTATTTTTTCTATTTTGCCTCTATGTAGTCTCAAAATATTTGCTCTACCGATGAGCTGCCTGACTTCGGCAACGGATCTTCTAAGCGATTTCAGCACCAACAGCCACGGTGAAGCTTGCTCGAGCAGACAGGTCTGTGGCAGGACCTTCGCTGACTTCGAAGACCTATGCGCCCACTTCGTTTCGCTTCTTCGACTGCCTGTCCATGTGGCCAACCATTTGTCTTTGTGTTCTTTTTTTTATCTGGCTGCGTACTTGGCTATCCTAGTTGAAGGCAAACAAAGTGTGTGCAAAAAAAACTACTTTTCCCAGCAGAATGCGACTCCTGTCGTCACTTAACTCTGCTGCTAGTTGATGTTTGTATTGCAGTAGCGTCGCTGCTGCAATTTGTGGCTGTGCGCATTGGTTTGTGGTGTGAACGAATTTTTTTTTTTTTTTTTTGTGTGCACTATGTATGAAGCGATAGTGTTTTTCTGAGTTTCTTGTGCTAGACTTCGGCTATGGCGCGGAAAATTGTGTAAACAGGAAAATTGCAATTTTTCACGACTATCAGTCGCTGTTCGCTTTCCATTTGTGTTTGTCCAATCTAATTGAAGTGATGCTCTTTTGTTGATTTCATTTTTTACTTTTTAGTTTTTTATTACTAATTTCAATTATTTACGTAATAAATGGCAATATCACAATCACAAATATTGAACACTGCATTCTTGGGGTAGCTAGTTGATATTAATATTGGGTTACAGCGGAAATTAAAGCATTTTATTAAGTTTTATAGATTTTTTGTTCACCTTTATCCTTGGGAAAAGCTATAGATATTAATATAACCCGTGAATCTGGGAATCTACTTCAGCCTACACATAATTGTCGCAAAATGTCGGCTCCGAAAAAGGATTAGAAAGTATCACTTGAATGTCTACGCTTAGCAAACGATATCACTGAGTGTTCAATATGTTACAAGTAATTTTTAGCGAAAACAAACCGACTTAAAAACAAGTAAGAAAGTCTAAGTTCGGGCGGAGCCGAACATT
>NW_016175902.1:0-9647 GCF_001687245.7 Rhagoletis zephyria
TTTATTGTTGAAATCCATTATATTGAAAAAGTAACGAAAACGTACCGAAGTGTCACGAGAAAATACCGCAAAAGTAACCAATAATTTCTAAAAAATTATTAGCAAAACAACTCGCGAAAATTGCAGTGAAAAAAAAACAAAATTGGCTATTGTTCTTCTCGAAAAAACGAACGAGAAGTAGCGAACAAGCTCCGAATTGTAACGAGAAAATACGGAAACATTTCGATAAAATAACCCGATCAATGCCTAGAAAAGCTAAAAAAAAATCCCAAAAATTACAGTAAAAGTAAAAGCTAAATTTGGCTAAGAAGATTTTATATGAAAAATCTCAGATTTCAATTTATCGTGTAAGCTGAAATTTGTGAAAAGTCCATTATCTCGAAAATTGCTGAAAATTCGCTAAAGAGTACCGAATTGTCAGGAGAAAATAGCGAAAATTTGGGAACAATTTTCAAGCACTTACCTGAAAAATTTCGAAAAGTTTGAAAGGTCCCGAGAAAATATCGTACGGCCACGAAAATATTTTAAAAATTAATATCGAAAAAATAATGAAAAGTAACGAAAAAAAAACGATAAATACCTAAAAAATGTTAAGCAACATGTTTTCAAAACCTTTTTTTAAATAATTCCGAAAAGTTCAGATCGGTCCCAAAAAATATCGTAAAGTCACAAAAAGGTTCCGGTTTAAACAAACCTTTTTTAAAACTCGTCGTTTGACATTCATATTAAAATATTTTATTTAAACTAGTTTTGAATTTCTAAGCAGGTGGCAACTCACTTCGAAAATATTTTAAAAATAAAGCTTATTTAAACCTCTCCTTTATATTAAAATATTACATTAAACTAGTTATTGTGATCTTGAATTTCCAAACAGGTGGTAACCCTCTTCAAAGCACTTTTTGAAATTAAAATTTCTTCGAGCTCGCGTGTTTAAAATGATTTGGAGCTCCAAACCAAGTGGCAGCCCTCATAAAAATCATTGTAGAAATAAAGCTTTCTTAAACATCTCTCGTTTGGTACACAACTAAAAAAAAAAATTAATTTGTTTAAATTGATTTGCACATTTTGAATAGGTGGTAACCTTCTTCGAAGTAACCTATTAATAAATAGTTTTAGAATGCCTTTCGTTTGTCACCAGCTTTGTTGTAATATTTTATTTTATTTTTTATTTTTTATTTTTAACTGTTGAAAAAGATGCCCACTCTCTTCAAAAAATATCCTGTATGTTAAGCATAACGAATCTGCGTGTCAAATTTCATTTAAACACGTCCAGCTGTTTTAGCGTGAAAGAGCAACAAACATACTCACACACTCACTCACAATTAGTACAATTCTACTACAAGTAATGGAGAAAGTGAAGATTTTCCGAGGCAGAATCTTTTTATCCACGAACCTGTAGTTCACTTTAAGCGCCATGCGATTTACTTTTGGTTTTAGAATAAAATATAGATAGAATAAAAAGGAAAATCACAAACTTCACGCATAGTTAAAAAAAGCAGTTTTGTAAAGGAAATGGGCAACAAAAGAACGCCACTAAGCATAAGTGCAATGACCGTAGATAACCTGCGGAGAACCGCAATGGTAAATGGTCCGTCCATGGCGATATAGGTGGTGATAATGCGCGATTTTCGATTTTAGCAAAAGCTCAGGTAAAGAAAAATTTCTAACCGATAAGCATAGAACACAATTTTATGGGGCAATAAAAGCAAAATGTAATTACTTTTTCAAAGGATTAGGTTTTTAGTTATTACGTGGTAATAAAGTAAAACAGAGTACTAATTTGGCAAGCAATTTTAGACAAGTGAGCGATGCAGCAGGATCGGCAAGTAATAAAAAACTCAGTACACATCACTGCTGACAGCAAATCAGCTGGGATCAACTCTATTTCTGCAGCATGAGATACAAAAACATCGGTCCGTAGAAGCAAGCGTGGATAGTGCAGACGTATGCATAAATAGCAGGAGTGAAGGAAGAAACCCAAGAGGTGTAGCGCTTGAACTACAGCCACATTTGTTTTTTTCTCTTATGCAAAACGTTACGCATGCGCAACTTTATTCGAGCGCTCATGAACTTGACATTTGACTAGCAGCCAGCTTGCAGCGGACAATGATGACGCTGACGTGAACGCCGCACCGAAGCAACGAACCAGCAACAATAGCAAACCACCAAGATGTTAACATGAGACAGCAAAAAAAAGAAAGAAAAACATTGGCCAACAAGTAAGAAAATGCTACAACTGAAGATCTGCAACAGTTAATTTACCTCAAATGCATCAGTGACTACAAAATTGTACATTTCTTTTTTTAATTTTTGAAGAAAAATTCACATAATACTCACCTGTTAAGCGCTGCATGCTCATGCACTCATTTATATATATATATGTACTTGAATTACATTTACGTTGCATTCGAAATTGTTGGCATGGTGTTGTAGCTGGTGTTGTGTTTACTAAATGCCCATGACGTCTATGGCTTACGTAGAAGCGCAGAGGTGGATGAAATTACATATACCCGCATCACAATAGGCAGACGACTACTGGAGGGCCGTGATGGCACTCCAAAATTCCAACCAAAATAGACCAAAACCCACCAAAATAAAACTTACTCCGTGTGAAGAAGATTGAGCTAGCTAAGCAAGAGCAAAGAGTCTTGCAATTTAAACTAAAAAATCTTGCCGACTATAATTTGTGTAACAGGCCTTTTTCCGTTTCTGAGTCACTTCCACTTCTTGCGCTTAAATTGTTGGTTACCTCTAGCCGAATGCATAAAACCCGAGCCATGTGGTGCTGTCGAACACCTTTCGCTTGAACATGGGGTCTAAACTCCAAACTAATAGAATGGCTATACCGAACTCTATAGTCCGTTCGATTGTAGCATATACCTCCATAGTCTGGTGGCCGAAAACGCTGCAAAAAAACTGTCTTCACTTCTGAACAAAGTCCAAAGGACGGCTCTACTGTCGGTGATAGGAGCAATGAGAACGTGTTCAACCGCGTCCTTAGAGTCGGTCCTAGGTTGAACCCTACACCACATTTTTATCCAAGCAGCAGCCTCGAGGAATTTGCAAATGTAAAATTCTGATAGTAGGTACTCTTAAAAACAATACACAACACAAAGATATTTTGAGCAAAATACCAGGTGTAGAAGTTCTTCGAAGCTATGCCAAAGGAAATCTGCTTTCGAAGGTAATTTTAGGTCAAAATTCCAGATCAAGATGTCTAGTCAAATGGTTTACCAGATATGTGCACTGGTACGCAGAATAATCAAAGTTGGAGGTCAGATCAGGATTGCAATGGGCACTTGGTCCGCAATCTTTCAGGCCGAGGTACTAGCAATCTATTTTCAGATAGCTAGACGACCATAAGGGCCCTTTCCAATAGGACGATCACCTCAACGCTTGTCAAGGAGTTCCTTTACACTATCCGGCTCTTGGCCGCAAGGAACACGCAAAGCGAAAGCTCACTGCGGTCGATAACTTGAGCGGTTCTGTCATATAGATATCTACAAGGAGTTGAAAGCGGTGGAAAGCGCATGTTTCGGAGATAACAGGAGCTTCGTTTGGCGAATATGTATATTAAGGATTAGAGTAAGTTCTTAACTGTGATTTGTCTTTTTTTTTAAGTAAAATTTCATTGCTTTCGGTTGGCAGTAAATCCAACCTCCGATTATAAAACTATAAAACTGCATAACCAAAAATGTTCTGAAGATTCTGATTAAAAATGGAAATTTTGATGAAAATTTGTTGAATATTCCTAAATTTCGTACACAATTTGAAACTGTGATTGATTTGTTTTTGGGTAAAGCTTTGACGATATTTCTATATAAAAAAATACAAAAAAATTTAGCTCGAAAGATATTACGAATATAAAAAAAAAATCAACACGTGGTCATTTGTTTGAGTCACTGTATGTATATGACAACTCAGACCAGCACCTTATTTCTGTAATCACTTTTCCAATCACAAACTTCACTCCAAGCCAATAACTTTTCAAAGCCAATAAGCAAAGTGAGGTAATAGCAACAGCTAAAATGAGAGGAGGCTGTGCGCATACTCACAAATATTAATAATTATAATCATGACTTGTTAATCTTCACGCCTTTTACCTTCTCTAATAAGCTGAGTTGTTTTCACTTCTGCGCTTTCTTAGTTTCTTCTTCACTCTACGCCCTTATACAGCAACTACTTACCAACACTTCAAGGCGAAATTGCCTAATGACCTTATGCTCGTAATAAGAATCGCTATGGTTCATGTAAACAGAATAGATTAATCAGTTCAGCACATCAGAAGCGCGAAAACGAAAGGAGTGCAATAAACTCTACGAACTCTTTTAAGTGGTCAATTTGTTCTGCAGTCTTTTTAAGTATACTCGCAGAGAAAAAAAAAAGCGTGAATAAACATTAGTGGGCCGTTGATTGTTTAATGATTTTTATACATACTTATTTTGTATACTTCTTTGTTAATAATTTTTTAATTACCACGAGCATATAAACAATTTAAGTAACTACATACAAGTGCCTTTGACGTCGCTGGTAATTCGATCAGCACACACCTGCTCAGTTTTTCTATTTTTTATGCGGTCGCACGCTCATCAGCGCATGCGATTGACGCTGAAACTAAATCGCTTACATGCCGTGTAATGCTAGAAAGCGCCAACACAAAAGCCCTTGACTTTGTCGCTTACACAATTCTTTTGTTTTTGGTGATGACGCGTCGCAATCATCGTCGTCGTCGTCGTCGTCGTCGTCATCATCGCCGCCAACTGGCTTCCGTTTCCGTTCGCATTTCAATAGCGTAAAATGTCTTTGTCTCTATTTAACGTACTTTTCTATCCGTAAATGTTTCTTGTTACCAATTTCATAATAGTTTTTCTTCGTCAGGTGTCAGCAAAACTTTAGAAAGTAGCGTATGCTTTCCTCTGGGCTGCAAAGAGCTGCGTCGAGCTCCTTTAACTCTTTAGCGTGAAAATTTTGCTACAATAAAACATGAGGGGTATTCACAATCCGGTGCATGATTGTTGTTGTTTCATGTGTTTAAACAACAACAGAATTAGCCAATCATGCCATCTATGCACCATGCTAGACAGTATACAACGGATCGTGAACACCCCTATGGTGTTTATTCGTGCATTCGCTTCAAAGTGCATAACGCTAATTTAGAAAGAAAAGTTGCTAAATCCACTTTTTGTGAAAACCAAAAAGTGTGCAAAATATTTGGGTTGTTCACACTTGGCCCGTTATCAGATTATCCGGTTATGTGGTTATATTTTTTATTCTGTTTACAATAATATACACTACCGAATAATAATTTTTAACCAGATGACCTGATAACCAGACAAGTGTGAACAACCCAATTGTATGCAATAAGAATTTTTTCCCTCTTCGGTAAAGTTCCCTAAAATAAACTTAAAAATTTTTCACTCTATGCTAGCGATAACCTTCTGTGTTCGCCTTCGCATATTCGAAAAAAAAAAAACGAAAGGTGCATATTGAAACAAGTGGCGGAAAGGGAAGTTTATTGATTTTAAATTAAAACATCAAACGTTCGAAATAAGGGGTTTTAAAAAAAAAAGTAAGACGTAAAGCGCCGTTCACACTTACGTAAAAACGTAGAACTATCTATCTTATGGGATCTGCGAGTTAACGAAAACTCACCACACCGCATCACCGTGACGTTGACTAGCTTCTCTCTCTTTCTATCAACATCAAATTAACTATGTTTCTACGCGCTTCTACACGTTCGTGTGTAACCGCCCTCTTAGAATTTTGACTTGTAGCGTTTAAACTGAATATTTTTTTTTTTAGTTAATTTTGATGCTGGTAACAAAGATGTTTCGAAATTTTAGATTTTAATGTTTCGAAAACTCATGTTAGCGCTTAGAAAAAAAACTCTGGTTTCTCCTAATTTTTCAAATTTAAAGTTATGCGCATCTTCAAAATTTAATATAAAACTATGAAATTCGAAATACATACATACATAGGAACAACAATTTTGACTATCGAACTTTAAATGGAATTCTTACTGCGGAAAATATAGTTTGTGAAAGTATCGAAATTAAAGTTTTGACATTTCGACATAAGAGATGCGAAGTTCACTTGTTGCTTTTAAATTTGGAGTTTGGAAATTATCCCCTCTATTCTAAGAGAGGCACAAAACTTAGCTCATCACTGTTGTGATTTCCAGTGCGCCGAGAAATGTGTCACAAAAAATTCGATTTCCCCAAAGCTGGTCCATTTAAAATGTATGGAAAGATTAAAAAAGGTTCTTCCGCGTGGCCCAACAATTTTCTTTTGCGAAATTCCTCACGCTTATCCCCTAAATTTTTAGCTTCTGATTGATTACCAGTATTTGAATGTAAACGTCTTCCCTGACCTCTCTCGCAACTGTTAATAAAGTATAGAGCCTCAGCAAGGTCCTTAATCGGTCGCCTGCTGCCCTGTGGGAAAATACAAAGAGCCACCTGCTAGGCTCTCTACGAACTAATAAGTGTGTATAAACTTTACGTTAGTCTATTCAAATTACGTTAGCCTTAAGACAGATTTTCGCCATAGTATTATTTTTGGCTACTCATTTTTAATTTACATACATATTTGTGGAAGATAAGTTGGAAAATTACCTAACCATTGAAAAGTGATTTCAAACTATAAAAAAAAAAAAAACTGAAGCGATTTCTACAAACAAATATAATTTAATAATCATTTCGACTGTCTTATAATCGCATAAGTTTTTTTATGCGCCATTCTTTAGACTTAGAATGACAGAGTTGAAATTTAGTGCCCATAAATAAAATATAAAAATAGCAAAAGAAAATTTGGCAAACTACTTTGCATCGAAACTCGATTGGCACTCAACTACTTAGTTCGAAATAAGAAGCTGAAACAACAAAACTACAATAATAGACAGTGGAGCAGAAATAGCTTAAATAATAGAAAATTAGCATAAAAACTCATAAAAACAGAGCTAAAAACACACTTGAGTACATACAAATATACATATAAGTATACTGTTTACAGTGCCTCAAACAAGCGTTCACGTGTTGGTTTTCTAAAATTTTTTTCCACACTAATTTTTGTTTTGTTATTTTTCTATAAAAACATTGTCCAAGCTTTAAGCAAAACGACATAAATCAAAGATTCCTACTTTATACAAAATTTAACAAATTTTCATAAAAATTTCAAGCTTCTTAATCAGAATCTTCAAAACATTTTTGCGTATGCAGTTTTATAAGCCAATACAATTTTAGTTTCAGCGCAAGTTTCAAACGGCTAAAAAAATACCGTTTAATTTTAATATTTTTTTTTTTGCTGGCGGATTTTTGCACATTTTTTTTTAACAAAATTTCAAAAAATTAATGCCAAGTTTTTTATGTTGTACTTGTTGCATAAAAAATAGCAAAAGCAGCCACAAAAATATTAGACTAAAATTGTATGTATAAAACTGCAGACCCAGAAATGTGCTGAAGATTCAGATTATGGAGCTCGAAATTTTCATTAACATTTTTTCAATTTTGCTAAATTTGGTTTTAAGTTTAAAACTTTGATTATATGGTTTTCGTAAAGGCTTTTTATAACAAAAAAAAAAAAAGAAACTTGAAAAATATTGTGAATATTTACACAAAAATCAACACTAGAATATTCGTTTGAGTCACTGTATATTTTATTTGCGATTTTGCGTGCGTTAATATATTTTGACACACAATTATTTGGCTGCGCGCTTTGTCGGCCACTCCAGCGCGCAATTTTGCCCATTTTGCATTGACCATTTTTATTTTTTGTTTGTGTTTTTTTTTTTTTTGTTCGAAAAAGAAGAAAGACAAATTAATTTTTATAGCCTTTCGTCATTCACAGCCTCGTAGTAGCAGCGTTGGCGTGTTGGCTGGCTGCTCTTGTCATCGTCCTCCATGGCGGCAGCTACAGTGCGGCATATTTGCTGCTTATTGATTTGCTTGGTTGAATTCACGCCTTTTGCCCTCCAGCGAGTTGGTTGGTCGCACATTTTCTGGTCTGCCACACTTTTAAGCCACAATTTTTGCTTTATTTGTTTAACTATCCTCATCTCATTTGTAGGCTCTCATTAAAAAATAGTTTTGTAACACTAATTTTTTAATTTGTTTCTTTTGCCTCCAGCTCGAGAGAGCATAGCATAATTGTTCGCAAGTGCTTTGTTCTTGGCGTTTCTTAAGCGCTTTTTTTTTTTTTGTTTCACACACATTAATTAAGGTGTTGCATGACAATGTTTTTGAAGTTTTAATTAAGGCTAAGAATTGTCGCCTTGCAAAGTGAATTTTCATAGAATTCAGTAGAAGGGTTTTCATGGTAAGATAATTTCCTACCGAGTCTACTGCAGATTAATTGTTATACAGTAAAAAGTATCAGCTTAAGAATCAGAGAAATAAATCTTTGTGAATGTTTTATTAAAACGCTGCAACTGAGTGGGATTACAGTTCGTAGCTATTCGTATTCAGTGATAATATTTTCGTAGAATTCGCGAAAAATCGGATTACGGTGACTTCAGGAAAAGCCTTTGAAAACTGGGTTTTACTAATATCCGATACGTTTTTTCGAATCACTGGTTCGTTAATGATATATGATCCAAGCAGACAATGACAAAAATGGCGTAGTAAATGTTTTTGAGTTGAATGGCGCTGATCGGGAATTCTCTCTTCAAATGAGAAAAAGCTAAATCTTCCATTCGATCGAAAGCATTGGACTACAGCAATTATTTGTTCGGACACAAAGGCTCGCGCAAGTGGAGATTTGTATGTACAGCCCGCGACAAAACGATAGCACCTCAACATTTTGAGCACTTCAGGCGTACTAGTTATTTAAATTTGGCATTTTTCATAACTTCTCTACAGGGATGTTGCGAATATTTGCATTCGCATTTGTTGCGAATATTTGCATTCGCATTTGTTATGCTAATGATTCGCATCATATTACACATTCGCATCAAATGATACGAATGTTTTGCGAATGCAAATGTTTACATGGGAAGAGAGTCCACTCTAATATTATTGAAAATCGATAAATAAAGAAGTAATGAGTGATCAAATGAAAATAAAAGCATGCTACGCAGGTGAACATGGCGTATGAGTAACATTATTTCCTGCTCATTTCTCATACACAAATTTTTGCGCATTTTCATTTCGCCACTCATTACTTCTTTATTTATCCATCGATTTTCTTCAGTGGTAACTTGATTGTTTTTTTTTTTGTAACAGAACAATCTTTAGCACAAAGGCAAAAATTTGACGCAGAACCTGTTGTTTTTAAATATTTCTTCTGTTAAACTTATGATCACATATATGTATCTCAGTAACCGTTCTACCAATTTGTACCAAACTCGGTGTGGTTATTGTGCTTGCCACATATAAGCAAACCGTTGAAAATTATTGAAATCGGACTAAAATAACGGCCGCTTCTCATATAACGGTAAATTTCAGAACTGCTTGAAACTTCAAAATCGAAATTTAAGGACTCCAATTTACTCAAAATTGATACGCCCCGGCTTACCATGTAGCCGTAGCTTTCGTTAAGGCGAAAAACATATATTTAATACGTGCGCCGGGTATTTAATGTTCGGCTCTGCCCGAACTTAGACTTTCTTACTTGTTTTTTTTGTTATTCAAAATATGAAAAAAAAAAAACAC
>NW_016175903.1:0-9645 GCF_001687245.7 Rhagoletis zephyria
TATATGCACAAATGTAATTATATATATAGGTACAGTGAACCACAACCGCACCGCGCTCATTAGCGTAGTACAAATTGAAAAGCGCCTGCGCGCGCGCGCTCGCTAATCGTGTAAAACGCTTTACAAGTGAAAATAAATACTACATACATACATACAAACGTATATTTGCTATGCATGAATAGGAGTGTATGTCTGTGAGAACTACTTTGTGAAATAAAATCAAATAGCAAAATTAAAGTTAAAATAACCTGCGCGAAAAAAAGCAACAGTCGCCGCCACCGCCACCGCCATCAGCCGCATCAACGTAACAGGTGTAACAGCGCTGTTGGCGCTCTATATTATTATCATTATTATTGTTGTTTGTGTTATTATTGTTCGGCTTTTTGCATTTCTTGTTGTTACTTCATCGACTGGCATTGTTGTGAATGTTTTGCGGGTGCTGATCGGCGCGATTAGGTATGGCGCGACCGCGTCTTGGTCGCCGCTTAGCCAAATGCTGTGCCGCGCCATGTGCCGTGCGGGCCGCGTTGCCGTTTCGTGGTGTGCGCGCGCGCGTGTCTGTGTGTGTGTGGCGAGCAACGGGCTACGAGAACCGTAGCTAAATAACCGTGTTTGTTATGTGCTTTTTAAGCTACGATTACGAAACCGTAATAATGCAGCAGCAACAACAACTACAATAACTAATATGAATATAAAACGAGAATTAAAAGTCACACAAATCAAGATCGCAAAATAATGGGTATAACTGTGTAAAAGAAGGTTGCTTATAAAAACGCGGCAGCACACAAAAAAGCGAGAGGAGTGTTTACGGACATTTACAAATAGATACATACATACATATGTACGTACGTAAGTGCTGGCCTATAATTAATAAAACGGCACATCTGCATATGTTTAACAATAAAAGGAATGTGATGGCAAAATGAAAAAAAAAACAATAAATCTTTTGGCTAAATGATGGAAACGTTGTGAATACCAAGCAGTTAAAACGGAATGAACAAAATAAATGAATTATAAAAAAAATAATAATAAAACATAAATTATAGAAACAACAGCAATAAATATGTACGAGTAAATACTCATATACAAGGTAAACTGGATTTTTACTACCTGACCATCTATTTATTGTTAAATATTTATTACCGACGTTAACCCTTTCAGGACCACAAACCTGTTTACGAAAAAAGTTATTACTTAAATTGCAAATTGCAATGCCAAAAAAAACGAATGCAAATGTTAAGTTGTCATTCATATTTTTTCTTTAAAAAATAATTTTGGTTCTAAATATATATACAATTTTTTTTTAATTTTCCTAAAATATCTAGACGTAAGTGAGATGATTTCATATTTTTCCCACAAAAATAAAAAAATCTCCGAAATAATGTTTTGCAATAGTTGGTAAGACTTTTTAAATTTTTGTGAAAAATCCATTTTTCCATATAATTTTACCCAAAATCCTCATAAAAATTTAAAAGAATTTTTTTCTCAAAAATATAATTATCTGTTTTATCATTTTTATCAAAAGCAAATATTATTAAAACTGTACTAAATGAAAGTTTTTATTTTTATTTTAGCGATGAAAACAATTTTCCCCAAAAAAGTTATTCCTTCCAAAAAATATTCATTACCCAAAAATATTTTTTTCATTTATCATTTTGGTTAAATAACTCTTTTATTACATATTATATTTTTAAAAATTTATTATTTTTTATTCAAGAAAAAATTAAAAATATTATTATGTACACAAACAATCGAGGTAAAATTGAAATTCATATTTTTTTTCAAAACAAATTAGAAAATATTGTTTTTCAATTTTTGTAAAATATGGAAAATGAATAGTTTTGATAAAAATTTTTCCTAAAATCACTAAAAATGTTTAAAATAAATAAATAAATAGGTGGTGAAACATTACACAGGCCAACAAAATGGAAAGATTTTGGTGCGGAAAATTTTAAAGCTGTTGATAGACTTTTTGGTGCTGATTAAGAACCCGTAAGTTCAAAGTTTCCATCATCTCCTGATTTTGAGAAAAATTAGGTAAAAGTGTTAGAAATAGCTTTAACATTTACCGCACCAAAATCAGTGTTGTCCTGTGTTATTTTCCAAATTTTTGGTACTTTTGTTTTTAAATGTTTTTTTTTTAATTGTAAAATAAAATTATGAAAACGTAAGTACAGAACCGCCAAAATGCAGAACTTCTTGGGAAACGAGGCCATGAAGGGGTTAAGCGCTGAAAGTGTGTGTGAAAAAATCCTTAGCTATTAGTAAGAATATCAAAAATTATGATTTTTAAAGATAAAAGCTCCGTACTAGGGGGTCCGATTATTCGTATTTTTTCGAAAACCGGTTATGGAGTTAATCGAAAGTAGTGTGCCTGACCACTCTAATGCATGTGCATATTGCTGACGCGAGAAAGCAAGTCGATGTCCAAACCGCGTTTGACATACTTTTAATAATTATGACACACGTGAAACACTTGAGACACCGTTCTTGTTACGTCAGCAATATTGACCATGTTGCAAGCGATCAGAGCACTCGCCAAAGGTAACATGCAAAACAGTTTTGCATGACACATTAGAAGTAGGGGAAATGGAAGTAACCAATGATTTGATTGGTTGCTCATAGAAATAAGAATTTAGGTTAATTTAGATTGTAAGCATATAAAAGACGGCGATGAGCCGAAATAAAGTCATTCTTGGTTTAAGACGCAATTCTATTGTTAGTACTTATTCCTTGAAGCAAAATCGTGCATTTTAATGCTCGGAAGAAATCGGCTGAGGAGCTAAGATAGTACCTAATCCTTTGAAATATCCACTCGGTTCTGTAGAACCACCACAAAGGGCAATTTGATTAGAACCGATTCCCCGTTTCGATATTAAGAAAACCGTATTTTTTCGGAAACCGGTTATCGAGTTATTCGAAAAATGGCAATTTAAAACCCCGGTTGCCATTTCGAAATTAAGAAAAAACCGAATAAACCGACTTTATTTTACATTATTTCTATACATACTGAGAAAAGAGTCAGCTAAATATATTTCTCTTAACACAAGAATTGATAACTATAACAAAATAATGTAACTATTACCAAAACATGCGTTGAGCGAAACATATTTATTTGACGTAACCAAACTATTTTCTCAGTGTACTCTTGGTCAGAAATCATGACCAAAATTACAATAGAGTATGACGATTAAAAATAGGTATAGCTTTAACAAGATTAGATCGCTAAAACAAAGCTTTGAAGAATTAATCACCATCTTCGCCAACTCTGGCCGCTTAAATTTCTTCATGATTCGGCCCGAGGTACTTTGACACAACTCCATTCTGGATATTAGAGCAGGTTAAACTCTTCAGTCCGATCTGAATAAGATGCTGCAACGATGCTAACAACCTCAAATGCGCACTCACATCAGTTCAATGCAGGATTTTCGTTCGGGTTTCTTTTTATTTTTTAAGTAATTTTCGCAAGTTGGAAATTTTCAGTACTTAGATATAAGATTAATAAAATTTTTTAGTTGTATTTTCAATAAAACAAATATTTAATTCCATATGAGATTTCATACCGCCTAAACATATTATAAAAGTTCGGTTTAAACCGATTTTGAATAACCGAGTTAATCACCCAAGTACATAAACTTTTTTAATTAAAGAGCTTTTCCAAATGTAGGTAATTATGGCTGACAAATAGCAGCGAAATTCGCCCTAAATGATACCACAACTAGAAAAGCTTTTCTCCGCCTTTGCTGAACTGTTAAGAATCCCTGACAAACCATGATAATGCTCGCTGCTCTCACTGCAGCTTGGCCATCGGATCCAAATACGACTATAAATGCTATTGAGTGTGCAGCAGTGGCCTTAATGCCAAGATTTGGCTAATTCAATCATATGATAGAGTTACACTATTAATTTTAAGTTCGGGCTTCTCACCCGACCAGTTTTAGTTTAGCACTAAATGAAGCAGATGCATTCATAACGTTTGAGTTAGACTAACGAATTTAAATAAATCTCGCCCTCGTGCGGATGGGCGGGAATGGAGGGTAAAAACCGTTGGGATATTATTATTATTATTATTATTAAATATAATTATCATGTCCGCATATCCGACGGCATCTCAGCCGAGGTGCTGTGACTTGATTAAGAGTTCTTAACCCATCATCGTTGCTCTTGTTTTGAGACATATCTAAATAAAAGCTTTTCGAGCTACGAAAGCACCTAAAACTTCAATCCTAGTTGTTATGTAAACGGCATTAAAACGGCAATTAAAAAAAAAACAATCTCAACTCCAAATTGGCATTGAAAACGCACATTAAATATTAACAAGTAAGTTTTAGAAAAATAAAACTGACTTCAATTCTCATATAAAAAAATATATGTATTTCATGATCCAATCATCGAATCTAAGCCAGATAATATGGGACCACCTCTGAGGCACTTCCCCTCCGATGCAAAAATAATTATCGAAAGCGGTTGACGTGGTCCATAAAAAAAAATATATATATATATATATATATATTCCGACGAACCGATAACCTCCACCTTTCTTGGAAGTCGATTAAAAAGGTTGAAATTGCCATAGGATTCCACAAAATACAAAACAAAAAAAAACAATCAACTCGGTCTTAACAGTAAGTAGTTATCATTACAGCAGCTACAAAACCTAAAGGGCTTAAAATTATGCTCAAAAGTGCCAATGAAGCATTTTATAATGAAATATTCTAAACAAATGTGTGGCCACTATTATCCGACATGCAGACAGAAAAAGTGTCTGCTTGAAAATTGGTAGCTATAAAAAAGCATAGTGACCACTTCCACAAACAATAAAAGAAGCAAACTGTGAATTAGTCTACTCACACACCCGCTGGGAGAAGCGATACACAATCGAGAAAGAGTTGATTATTTGTATGCTAATGAGCGCTGCTTACATAATAATTTTATATCAAATGAAATGCCACTTTGTAAAAATTTATTGTACTACTTTCATATGTGTATTAGAGATGCTAGATCGAAATAAAAAAAAAATCGATTTTTGAATCGATTCCAATCGAAATGAAAATAATCGATGCAGGAAGAAATCGTCAAAAAATAAATCGATTTTTCAAGATCGATTCATATACATATTTTACTTAATTTTTATAAACGAACAAGACACAGCGATCTGACCAACACTGAAACTACAAACATTTATTGTAATTAATTGTTAAAACTTACATTGTTCATAACGGTTTCAATATCTACATTTATGCAAAAGCTATCAGGTAGCTAACAATCCATAAATAATTAAAAAAAAAATTTAATGTTATACATATACTAACCCAATAAAACTTATGTTTGCGGTGTTATGTGATTTTTTTCTAAATCACACTGCTTAATTACCTTTTTTGGAAAAACATTTAAGAATGTAGTTTTGTAGGCCATTGAATTTTAGTTTAATAGAGTGCAATTTTGATTTCGGACAATTTTTTCCACTGAAGATGTTGCTCATTTCCTCCATAGCTCGAAATCGTTTTTTATATGGAAGAAAATGTGCATATTTAAGCGTCAAGAAAAAAATCGTCAAAAATCAACGCTAAATCCTCAGATATTTAAGCTCGCACCTAAAATTCAATGGGCTATAGAACGGCATACTCGATTTTTTTTTTGTTTAAAGAAGGCAATTAGGGTATGCAACTTTTAACGAAAATATCCATAAAGTTTGAAACTCCAATTTTTGAAGTTTTTGTTGTAGTATTATTAGAGAGTTTTCCTGATGAGTCCTGCAGTCGGAGAAGAAAGAGAAGCACGTCATTGAATTCTCTGGGCTTGACTTTCTCAAGTTGGAAAGGCAGGAGTTGCCAAGCCTGCATTTTTTGTACCAGCTTTTTGTAGAACTTTCTAAAAATTTTTATAAATTTTCCAGGGCAAAGAGTAGATCAATATGCATCAATTGATGAAAAATCGAATGTGAATACTCGAATTTTTTTGGATCTATTCACGGATCGAATTGGAACTAATAAATCGACAAAAAATCGAATCGAAAGGGCTCGATTAATCGATCTTCGATTTAAAAACGGCATCTCTAAAGTGTGTGTGGTATTTATTAATGCTAAATTCCACGTTTATGAATTTCATTCCACCTTCTAAGCTGATCTAAGTTCTACGATGACAGTAATATGTACATATGTGTGTACCTACATATGTACTTAGTTTGTTATTTCTAGGTATTATTAGTGGAAATACTTATTAGGGAGATTGACTCGGTTTTTCCAAACCAGTTTCCATCGATTTTTGTTTTAGATATCTACAGGCGTTTTTTTGAAATATTGTTTTATTTATCGAATATTGTGACACTTTTACTCCACTTCCGAAAAAGCTTTTTTTTTATGGCAGAAGTAAAATCAGATTTTTGCCATTGTCTGCCGAAGGGCACCCGCTATTTGTAAAAAAAAAAATGGATTTTGATATTCCTGGGACCAGAAATTGAACCATGGGGCTCCCGAGTGGCAGTAGGCCCACCCAAGCACTCGGCAGCGGCAACAGCACTATCCGAAAAAAGTCAGGAAAAATGCAAAAAAGTATTAAAAAAATGTTTCACTGATTTTTTTTTTTTTTTTTTGTTTTACTTTTGATCTAAAAAAACTTTCAACTTATTTGGCTTTGCTCTTTTCTAAATATAAGCAAATTTTTTGGTCATTACCTCATACCTACATAAGCATTTTCACCGATTTATCCGGCGTTTTCTTAATTTCAAAATCAGTATCCTCCTTTTTTCAAATTACCATTTTTCAAATAACTCGAAAACCGGTTTTGGGAAAAAGACGAATAATCCAACACCCTAATACGTATGTATGTAGTAGATAAGCTGCCGTTTTGTACAGAGTTGATTGACTTTGCGTTTCCTTTCTAGAATTTTTGAAGCTGCTGGCAAATCTTCTCCGCTTTTATGAATGCATGGATATACGTTTGTACGATGCCAATATTGTTATAAACCGCTTGGTAAGACGGCTTTTCCATATTTTTGTTAGATTAAAAAAAATACTTATCACTTTGAAAGAAATTGATGGTTTGCAATTTTCATCAGTGGGGGAAGAAGACGGAACAGCGGTTCGTTTGGAGTTACATTCGCTACATGGCATGCAGTTTTTCATTCTGTGCCAGTCCTCTCTAAAACTTAAGAGTTGCCGTAAGACAGTGTCCTATAAGTACGCCAGCTAGTATCTGAGAATCAAGGCTTCGAAGTTGTTCGAAGTTGTTTTTGTACAAGGATTTTTCCCCCGATATCTCTGCCATGTCTAATTCTGTCTTGGGATTGTGCCTGGTATGTTGTATCGGTGGTAAGTTTACACCCGTTTTAGCTAGCATATCAGGCCACCCTTTCGCTTTATTTCCTTTGTAGCGCCTTCTTCTTCTTTTTCTTCTTCTTCTTATTTGGCACTGTAACCGCCTAAGCGATTTTGGCCGAGTTCAACAAAGCACGCCAGTCGTTTCTTTTCTGTGCCAACTGACGCCAATTGGAAATGCCAAGTCATTCTCCACCTGGTCTTTCCATCGCAGTGGGGGCCACCCTCTTCCTCTGCTACCACCAGCGGGTTCCGACTTTCAGAGCTGGAGCGTCGGTGTCCATTCGAACGACATGGCCAAGCCAAGGGAGCCGCTGTATTTTAATTCGCTGCACTATCTTCCATCACATCGTTCCATCGTCTGAGGTACTCGCCGCTGCCAACGACGCCAAAGTTTGAATTTTTCTGAGAAGTGCCCTTTACATATTTCAAGTTTACCAGCTTTCACTTGAAACTAAGGCGCAGGAAACCCGAAGCAACTTTATCTTCCTTATTAGTTTGTCGAGTGAAGCAAGATGCAGATGGTCGATGCTCAATACAGTGCGTCGTCGATTATACTTATGGCTACCATATGTCGTCCAAATGGGTTTTCCGTAATCAGATCTATAAAGAATCGTAGTTCACTCCTATTCTGTCTGGCTAGGAATTTTGTAACCAGCCAGACATTTTCGGGAAACACTTTACCGTTTTGCAGGTGTCAATATTGCATCAACGGTTCTCGTGAGCCTTGCTCAGAAGATCCCTAATGCACCTGACAGTTCCCGCTATGCTTAGCTCTATAATTGGCTCCGTTCACGTTTTAGAGAACGGCAGTACGCCAATAGTTCATTGTATTGAATACCGCAGTATCCCGTATCATTACCAGTCTCAACTTACGTAAAATGTTCAAATTGAAAGCCTCTTATCAATATAAAGAAAGCAGAAAAGTTTCTGAAGTTTCTGCTGCCAGCAAGCTCCAGTTCCATTTTCTGTTTCAGAGTCCCCTCTATAGAAAATTTTGCATAGTTCTCCAAGATAGTGTCCGGATCTCTCCACTGCTTCCTAGTAGGAAAGTCGCATCCTCTTCCAAAATAGACTTCAGGCATCAGTTTATCATTTTGGACCAAAAAACTCTGACAACCTTCTAAACAACTCTCTGTGCCCTGAATTCTGCGGTTCGTGCCACAATCCAAAGAAATTCAGTCGGTACAGCAGCTTCATTGCTTCCTCTTGGATCACTAAATCCAGGGATAGTTAATCCAACAAAGCACTAAGATTCGCTGCCAACGTTGTACTAATGACGCCCATAATGCCTAGACACACACTACTTTGTAGCCAGTTTAATGTAGTAGACGCGGTGGCTTTGACTCTGGTTCTACGCCACCGCACTCGGGATTGAGTCGAAGAATGACCATACCCCGTTGCACTTAATAAAAGTATCTACGAGAAATTTGTAACATTCGTTCCCTTGGCCAGGCTGTGACCTTTTTTATTCGAAATGCTTATACAAATACTGAGGTGTTTGAGGTAGCTTTAACAAGCTTCTTAACTCGATCTGAAATATTTAGTAGCTACATTTGTGTTTATGTATGTATGTTTGTATAAGCATTAGCATAATTTCCAAACTCCAAAAATGCTTTGATGGCTTCGTGCCCTTTGGCTGAATCCACTTCACAGTGCGTTTAACTTCGTCACTCCGGTCGGAGGCGGTTCAATGAGCACAAACTATGCTTTGTTACTAACAACAAAAGGTCTAACGGTGAGGCGTTCAACCTAATAAGCGGCAACAACTTGCAAAACACCACTAAATATAAGTATGCAAAGCTTCAAGCTTCAAGCTTCAAGCGGTCACCCAAAACGTTGAGTAATGCGCTAATGAGCGCTGAAATGAGTCGCCAGTGTGCCATAATGCGTTTCGAAGTGGACAAAAAAAAAAAAATGAGTTCGGGTTGAAAAAGGTTAGAACGCAAAACAACGCTTTGCCACTATTTTTATTTATTTTATTTTTTTTTGAGTCATAAAAAAAATGTTTAGTAAAATAAAGAATGAAGTTTCTAAAGAATAAAGAAGCGCAAAAGACGCTTGCAACTGCTAAACAGCAACAGTAGCTTAGCAAACAAGAATTATGTTCATATGTATGTACTATATGCATACGATTTTGTGTTGGCAATGAAACAAATTTGTTAGAAAAAATTGGAAAAGGTATAAAAAAGATTAAGCAGTTAAACGACAATAATAAAATAAAGTTGTACTTGCGGACATTTTTTTGTACGTAGTGCAAGTTCGTGACGATGTGAATAAAAAACTAGTAACGGGTGATTTTTTTGAGGTTAGGATTTTCATGCATTAG
>NW_016175905.1:0-9643 GCF_001687245.7 Rhagoletis zephyria
GTCTAACAATGCACGCGTCTCGCAGTCGCTGTTTTACTGTGACCGCTAGCTTGTCAAATGCCAGGCCACATTAATAAATCAAGCGCGCATACAAAGAACGTCAATAAAAAATAAATACATAAAGGCAGCCGAGCGAGAAACTTCAAGGCGCAAAATTGGCAAAAGAGCAAAAACAATAAGAACGGCTGAGGAGGAGAAAAAAATTCGAAAATGAAACAGCATTGCAACAAAAGAAGAAGCTGGGTAGTTAAGCGCACAGCAGGCGCCATTCGTGCTTGGCTTTTCATTAGCATAATACAATATTACAACTTTATGTGTATGCCTGACGCCTAGAAGTATGCTTTAGCCTGAAGTAATGCAAATAATTGGTAGGCTGCGCACGGTCAAGTGGTGTTGGAAATCATCTCGTTTGCCAAGAATTGCTAAACAAAAGTTTTATACTTAGCATTGTTATGCGCCTAAAATTTTGCTACTACATAATTTCTACGCTTTCATATGCTCCCTCTGGCTGTGCTTAATCGAAGTTGCGCCAACACGCGCTATGGCTTGTTGTTCCAGCAGCGCTCCCAAATACATAATAATGAAAGTAAAATTTCCTACAGCGCGGCATCATCGCTCAATAATAATAACAAATACAACAATAGCAGGAGCAGCTAAATAAAGAGCAAACAAAATCAATGATTTGATAAACTCGTCTCGTTGTTAAACGTTTACAAAACCACAACAAATAAACAAAAGCACAAATGGCAAAACGCGCCTAGAATTATGATTTGATTCGATGGCAATCGGCCATTGCGCCTAAAAGGATACAACAATAATACTGCATGCACTTAACTACTAACTACCGCTTCATACCCATTCGTCATAAATGTTGCTAATATAATGTAAAAACAAAAACAACAATCAAAAAATTTTTACAGCCGGTTAGTCATTGCTGCGTACATTTGACAGCTAGCTCAGCACGATTGNACAAAACCACAACAAATAAACAAAAGCACAAATGGCAAAACGCGCCTAGAATTATGATTTGATTCGATGGCAATCGGCCATTGCGCCTAAAAGGATACAACAATAATACTGCATGCACTTAACTACTAACTACCGCTTCATACCCATTCGTCATAAATGTTGCTAATATAATGTAAAAACAAAAACAACAATCAAAAAATTTTTACAGCCGGTTAGTCATTGCTGCGTACATTTGACAGCTAGCTCAGCACGATTGTCATCGAAAGCTTCGTCTGCGGGCTTAGCTGAGAGTGGGTGTTTGAATAGGGTGAGAACCACGTACCTCGTATTTGTGTGCTTGTGTGCAAACGACATAGGCGTGTGGTAGATTAGACGCTTTGCCGTTATAGTGTGGTTAAACGGCTGGCTTGCCGTCCTGCAGAGCAGACGACAGTCAGTGACTTGCTGTAAATTGTTTATTATTTGAGTATGTAGCATATGCGTAGGCTTCTATCAGCAGTCGTACCACCGCAACAGCTGTGCTGGCAGGCATAGAGCGTCACAGTGCTCCCACCAACACCACAACGGCAATGTGCAATTGCGCTTGGCATGCCATGCGGTTGCCCAACAGTAAATCAGCATCAGCATCTGAATGTCAGCATGTCAATAAGAATTTTAGATATTTTTTCTATTAGCTTTATTGCTATTTTTGTTGATAAATTTTTTTGTTATTGCTGTGCGCAATTTTGCGTAAAGATCAGCAGGAAATTTATGTTGAAAACTTTTTTGCCCCACTGATTTTCTCATTCCTAATTGCTCACATTGTTTTGCGGGACCGCTCTTGGATAGCCGACTACTGGTCGACTGGCTGGCTGGCTGGCTGGTATGGCTGGCATGCCTACTCATTTGGCCTATCGGTGTACATAAATAGCAAAACAATAAAGCGCACTGATGTTAGCAAATTTTTGGTAGGAAAATTGTTTTTTTCCATGTTTTCGATTTATGCGTTTGCCAGCTGCTGATAGAGGGTGGGTGGGGGCGGTTGTGGTTTTGTTAGCTTTGTTCCTCTCCATTTACAGTTGGGCGCATGGAAGTATTTTGTTTCGATTGAAAGCATTTGCCGTTGGTATTTGATTGCTGTGACCATTTGGAATTTGGGGTGGTGTGTGAACAAAAGTGCTAGGATGGCGAATAAATAAGAAATCCCTACTAAGAGAAAAGGAGTATTTTTACGTAAAAACAACCACTGAGCTTTCTTAAAGAAATGCATAGGAATAATAGAGCCAGGATAAAAGATTAATTGAAATGCAATGGTAAATTCTTACAGCAAACCAGTAAAATGTGGAGCTCTTATTAATCAATACCTTTAGGCAGGGCATTTTAGGTAAGACCTAACCTATGGAAGCTGTATTAGAAGACTTTCCAATAGTTCTGCCAAATAAAGGAGGAATTGGATTATACGTGTCGCTGTGCTGACTATTTTTAAGTCAATTTAGCTTCATTGTTTGTGATCATCTGGTCACACTGGCTGTGACAACAAAACTTCCCATTTTCTTTAACAGCAAAATGTCGTTGGGCATTTCGCGATTGCATTTTCGATTTGCGGTAAGGTTGCATTTTGTTGAAATTACAGCTCTTTCTTCGGTGAAGACTAGATTCAAGAACTAGTAATTCTTTATTATATTTAACTATTAAGTTATAGTTATTTGTTATCTAAATAATGTACAAGTATATGCTTCTTCTTCATTCCACATTCCTATCCAATCATCTACTTTACTTCTGCTGAGCTCCTCATATTTTTGTTTGTACTATTTCTTGTGTCCTTTCCACTGACCTTCGAACCCATTAGTACACAATTGCTTGCTAGTATTCGCCTTGGCTCATTACAATGACAATGAATATTTTCATTAGTCTCTGCCCATTTGCGCAAGTCTACTTTTAGGCAATGTGGCATTTTTCCTTATGGTTGTGTATCAATGAAATACAAATATGCAAATACCAGCAGTTTCATGAACAATGAAATGCAGAGCAAATGTGTAAATGTGTAGCATGGGAAATTGAAAATATTCTATACACACACACAAATGTTTAATTTTATACATACTTGGTAAAAAAGGATATTAAGAGGCTACGTCCTTGAAAAGATAAATACAGGCATTTATAAATCAGAAAGTAGGTCCATGGGCCAACAATGGAATTCTCTAAGAGAGCTACTGACCACAAAGGCACAAGTAACAGAAACTATGTGTACATAATAAAATAAGTCGGTGACAAAGAAACAAAAAACCTAACTACAAAAGCAGCAATGAAGCGCATGAAGCAAGTGGGTGAACAATACAACTGGCGACAGACGACTTTGTATGTAGTACATACATACATATACATACATATATACATATATATGCGTGTAGATATGTATGCAAAGGAAGTTATTATTTTATGGCTTCAAATTGAAATCCTTTATGTGGCGTACTCGCGCACAAAACACATACATACATACTTACGTATGTACATACACTTGTATTGTTAAGCTTTTGAAAAACTTGAATTGGAATGGCATAAACACTGTTGCGGACTAAGCGTGCGTCGAGCTGTGGGCGAGCTTTGGTCGTTTGCTCGTCGCACAAACGTTTCACTGAAAAGTAATTTAAGTTTTTGTCATTTCGAATTGTTTGCAAAACTTTCACCATTGCGCCATAATAATTTTCTTGCTGTTTGTTGTATTTTTGTTTTTATTTTTCAGTTGTTGTTTCAACATTTTGTTACAATTGTTATGAGTACATTTCTCTTTAGCGCTTTGAATGGAATGTTTTGCATTTTTGTTCACTGATATTTTTAGCTTTGCTTGTTTTTTGACCAGTATGCAATGCTGAAAACCAACAATGCACCACACAAAGTGGACAGCCTCTCAGACAGCCCTAAAGTGTTCTTTATTAGCGACAATTGCGCTCTTTTGTTGTGAAGGTTGTTGTTGCGGAAAAGTGAAAGAGTTGATGCAGGCACAAAAGTTTTATTGTGAGTATTTAATAGAAAATATGCTAAACGCCCAGTTGGAAATAAAATTAGTAACTAAAGTAGCTTTTCCAAAAGTTTTTATTTTTATCTCAAAACCGATTTATTTACTCGACTCATTAGTAAAAAATATAGGTCTGTCTCAGTATAAAATTCATCTTCTTTCCATAGCAGAAAAAAAATCAAAAGCTTCCAAGTATCGTAGAACAGTTTCAAATGCATGTTTTTTCACCTACTGTATGAATCTGTTACGAATAAAAAACTTGTGAGCGATGTCCATAAAAATTATAATAAAAACATTACATTACCATTTTTATCAGTCGCTCAGAGAATATTGACTGCTGGGTGGAAGATTGACCTATCTCGGCAACCAATTCGAAAACGCCTTACCTCAAAAGACTTTTCAAGAACGCCCTATTTCGGGATTTTATTGAAAAACAACCCTATCTCAGAATTTTGGTTGAAGAACGCCCTATCTCACTTCAAAATGTATTGAAAATGTGAAGAGATAGGGCGTTTTTGAATCGGCAGCTGAGATAGGGCGTTTTTTTTTGAAACGAATACAGAAATAGGACGTTCTTGACAAGTTTTTTGAGAAAGGGCGTTTTCGAAGTGGCTGCCGAGATAGGTCGATCTTCCATGCAGCAGTCAATTTAATCACATAACGAATTATATTTTTTTGTTCGAAAAAATCCAATTTCTATAGTGTTATTTTTTGCTCTGAAATAATGATTACTTTGTGAATTGGTATATTTTTTATCAAAACTAATCATTTTTTATGAGCTTTATTTTTAGCAAAAAATTTTTTTCAGAAATTAACGAGATTCTCGCAATTTAAAACTAGCACTTTATTAGAATCGAAAGGTATACAAAATTGCATACTAAAAAAATTTATAAGAATTCTGACAAAAAAGTTTGAAATTTAGCTGGAAACTTATTTCTTCCAAATTTTGGAGGATGTTATCTAATTACTATACGAATCTAGAAAAACCATTGTAAAACTTTGACATTTGGTCATACGAGTGTCACGTAACACCAGTTTGGAAAATTCCTACATTTTATAGTCTTCTCATAATTATTGGCAAATAATTATAGTCCTAATTTGTTACTACTTTCCATTTATGTTTTATAAGTAAACAAAAGAAATATATTCAGTATTAAAAGCCCACATATTTTCGATACTAATTCCACATGTCTCATTGTGTCATATTGTTGCCATATTCCAATTTTTTTTTTTACCCTCCAGCGATAATTTTCTTTCAAGTAAGTAGCCATTCCGTAGTATTGCCCCCTAAGTTCCGACTTCGTTTACAGTTGATACAATTTGCAGCCGAAAATCTGAAGCTTGCTATGCGGTGAGTGCTTCTTTTATTTATTTACAAGCCTTTAATCGCATTGCCCTTTTGTTGCGCTATTTCGTCTGAAAGTGAGTGTATGCGATGTATGTATGTATGTCTGCGACTGCATTTTATACAAAATTTAATGGCTCGCCGAATTATAGCCATTCGCAGCGGCATAGTTTGCAATGGCTCAATAATACATACATACATGCATACCCGCACGCATACATATGTAAGTGCACTTAGTTATGTATAAATATTTAAGTATAATATAAATGAAAGTTAAATAATTTTTATTTTATGTCGCCTTTCGTATTTTTGCTAGCTGTTTAACGCGCCATTAAATTGCCAAATTATGGTGAAGAATTTTTTACTGCTGAGCGATAAAAATTATTCATGTGAAATCCAATAAAGCTAACGGGTTGAGGAATTGGAGGAGCTGGATTTGGATTTGAGGAGCTCTGCGGACTGAGAAAAAGCGGCTGCTAGATGATAACTTTTTTTTTTTAAATATGTACATATGTATGTACGCATCGACGGCTCCAAACTATACCATGCTAAGTCAACTTAGACTTAATCAGACTTAGCATAGTATGGTTTGGAGGCGTCGATATAGCTCAATGATATGGTTGAATATAATTGTTATTGTGCCAAAAAATAACAAAAAAAGTAAAATCTTAAAGTTGTTTGCTGAAGGTGTTACGCATTTCCTTCTATACGGAATTTTATATATGCTAATAAAATTTAGTGGGCTCTAAAACTGCATACCGAAATTTTGCCTAAAAATTTCGATCAAAAAATTAAAATTTTCATGAAAGGTTGTTAAATCTTTCTAATTTTTGTACTTTAAATAAAAAATAATAAGCATTAAATACAAAAGAAAAGACAAAAATTTTTAAAAATTTTCTTGTTACGAATAATAAGCCAAAAAAAGCAATAAAAATCATGATTTGTATTTGCTTAAGATTTTCTCAAGAATTTATGAAGAAAGACAAAATTTATCAAAATATTGAGTGCCAGTTTTATTTTCCAATAGTTGACTTTGTGAACAGATTAAACAATTTAAATAACAAGCTAAATTTTTTTCTAAAAACGCCCAGATATCCCCCACCGAAATGCAATTTTCTGCTGCCATGACAAAAAAAAAATTCTTCACTCTGCATTGTGTCTTTAAGCTTCAAGTTTTTATTGAGTTGGAAAAGCTGTGCCTAAAAATTACATACGTACACATTCAAAATTATTTAAACCTTCAATAATCTTCTGGCGTATTTATACACATACCGGTATGTAAATATGTATGTATGTACCCTGCAGGTTATGAAGGCGAAAATAGCGTAAATTTTGATTTTCATAACTTAAAACACAAAAAATAAAAATTATAATTTTTCTCCAAATTTATGAAAAGCCAAATAAGGCCAAATAATTGAAAAGTGTGAATAATAATAATTGTACATATATACGAAAGTGTAAGTATATTACCAACAATTGACGTGCTATGGGTTTGCTGTTTAATTTTTGCATTGCTGGAATTTAATTCCTTATAAGTCGCATATTTTCTTATTTAATTTTATTCATTTTACAACTTTCACTTTATTTCCCACAAGCGTTGGCGCTCATATTTTGCATTATTACGAAAAATTCATAAGTATTCATTTATGTTTTTGTATGCTGGAATTTAGCAAGCTAAACCTACATATGTATGTACAAATACATATATGTATGTATGCACGTTTTTACATCAGTAAAAAAATGCATACATGGACATGTATATAGACACAAAAATGATATAAACATACATACATATATATGTATTTATATGTATTTTGGTATGCGCAACAAATGTAACCGGCAAACTCATAAGAAAGCACAATTTGCGGATTTACACAAATATTTAAGCTGCCATCTGCCATTTAGAATCCCATACGAATACAAAATGAATTCAAGTGGTGAAACAAAAAGGCAAAATAAAAAGGCAAAGGAGAAAGTAAGATTTTCTCAACGATATGAGCTACCCCACAATGCCGACAAATAAGTTTTGCTGCAGAAAATCTGAGTAACCCTACATGCATACTGATTTATCTACATACATACATACGTACATAAGCATGTATCTATGTGTGCAAAAGTACGCCTAAGTAAAATGTTTGGAGGTACTCCGCATATGAAATTTAAGCGAAATTCACTTGCATGCGACAAAATGAAGCGAAAGAGCTTCTCATAACCAGAATGGAAGTGCTCTGCCACGGAGCTACGTTATTTCCGTTACGAACATACCAACCCCAAACTTACATACATATATGTATATGTACATTTCCATCCGCCATGTTACACATACACATTTAAATATATGCATACAAGTATGAGCGTCATTGCCGCTTTTTGGTGCCGCCAGCCATAAAGCAGGTGTTCGCGTTTTGGAAAACTTAATTTGTGTCGTAAATAAATTTGCATACTTATTCAAAGTTGCTGCTTCAGTGCTTTCGTCGTTATTTTATTTCGCTTGGCGCTTAATTGCTGTTGTATGGTGAGAAAATTAAAGTCTACATATATACAAAGCATACGTGGCGACACCTTACGTATGTATCTGGCTGTGCGCTCAGGGAAAGATTGGTGGCAACACAAGGGCCACACCAATTCCAACCAATGTGTAGGGACGAAGCTCCCGTCCCTCAACTCGACCAAGACGAGGTAAGAACAGTAATAAAGCGGCTTATGAACAATAAGGCCCCCGTAGCCGACGATATACCGGCTGAGCTGTACAAAGCCGGTCACAAAGAGTTGGTGGGGCGTATGTACCAGCTTTTAAGCATAAGCCCGAAGACTGGAATCTCAGTGTGCTTTGCCCAATCCATAAGAAAGGAGATCCCGCCATTTGCGCCACTTATCGCGGAATAAGCCTTTTTAATATTGCATACAAGGTCCTGTCGACGATACTGTGTGTAAGACTGAAGCCGTTCACGAACCAGCTGGCTGGACCTTCTCAGTGTGGCTTCAGACCTGGTAGGTCCATCATAGAGCAGATTTTCACAGCACGTCAACTCCTGGAGAAGACACTAGATAACCAAATCGACACCATTTTTTTTTGTCGATTTTAAAGCTGCTTTTGATAGCACGAAGAGGAGCTGCCTGTACGCCGCCATGACCAAATTTGTGATCCCGCAAAACTAATACGGCTATATAGAGTGAAGTTGAGCACAACCTTTAGCTCCGTCCAAATTGGGAAGAACCTCTCTGCGCCGTTTGATAGCGAACGAGGTTTCAGACAAGGCGATTCACTCTCGTGCGACTTTTTTTTTTTGGAAAGAGTAATAAGAGCTGCCATATATAGCAAAAGAACGATGCTTTTGACGTATGCAGATGATGTCGATATCGTATGTCTAAAACAAAGGGACGTAACCTCAGCATTTTCCAGTTTAGAAAAAGAAGCTAAAGAGGTTGGTCTAGCGGTGGACGCGGGCAAGCCAAAGTACCTCCTGGCAAGTTATAAAGAGCCCACGCGTTTCGGGACACACGTCACTGCTGGCAGGTATAACTTTGAAGTAGTGAAGGACTTTGTCTACCTAGGATCCAGGTGCCTTGGGCTCGGTAGGCAATTGAAAAGCAGAGTCCTCTCTCGACAAACGAAAATTACGCTCTACAAATCTCTCATCATGCCCGTTCTTTTATATGGCGCAGATACTTGGACGAAAGATGAGAAGGCTTTGAGGGCTTTCAAGAGAACTATTCTACGCAAGATCTACGGCCCTATTTTCGTGGACGACGGGTATCGGATAAGATGAAATGACGAACTATATGAGCTTTTTAACGACATGGACATAAAAATACAGCGATTGCGCTGGCTTGGACATGTTGTACGCATGCATGGCGACGCGACGCTCCGGTGAAAAGATCTTTCGACTCCGCACCTATGGGTGGACAACGAAAGCAAGGGCGCCCACGAACGCAATGGAAGGACCAGTGCAGAAGGACCTGCCTGCGTTCGGGATAAGCAACTAGCGCAGATTCGCACACGAGAGAAGCAATTGGCGAAGCCTTTTGGTCTGGGCCCAAACCGACAAACGGTTGTAGTGCCAAATAAGAAGAAGAAGGAATTAACCACTGCCTTATGGGCCTACACATTGCCAAAGACTCGCCGAAGTGACTATTGCCATAGATGGCGCCCAAATATGTATATGCCATAAAAAGTAGATATGACGCACTTAAAAATTGAATTAAAACAAAAAATGCACTTGAATACATTTTTGAATGCAATGAAGTTGTTAGGGCATAATTTTTTTCCCCTAAGCAGGACGGTAGGCTTTGTGGCTTGTGAAGAAATACGACTGTAAAAATGCTTAAGTAGA
>NW_016175906.1:0-9642 GCF_001687245.7 Rhagoletis zephyria
AATCATACATATAAACGAATACTTTCAAATTTGTTTGCTGAGCAGATACATACATAATTTGTAATATCGATATTTCATTTAATGAACTTTATCGATATTATCTATCAATATTTTAGTCGATATTACAACTGTTCAGATTGTCAACGATATTTTTAGTCACAGGCGTATCCATAATGGAGACATCTACAGACAATATAATCTGGATGTCTTGAATTCTTCTACACAATCCACTATCGAAATTTAATTAAAATTAACTACATAAATCAAAAGCCACTTTGGAGTGGGAGAAGCGTAGAGAATGGCAGCAGAAGTCATTGATTTCTGTGGCATTCCATAAGCTTCAAAAGATCGTTCAAACTCATTAAAATGCATTTAATTACATAGATAACCCAACAGTGTTCTGTTTCTAATTAAATTTGTAAAGCGATTAATAACCAATTTCCAACAAATTTTAACTTCGATCGCTAAATACTGTAAATAATTGCATTTGTTTTGCATTTCCAATATCAAATGGATGACATTTTCTTTTAGTTAGCCAAGCGCTAAGAAACAAAACTTCCAATGCAAGCACACAAAGAAATTTATTAACTCACGTGTGTATGTGTATGTGTGTATATATGTGTGTTGCATTTCAGCACTTTAAGGTTGGGTTCGAACTCGAATTTCATAATGGCTTAGTGGTGACTACATTTGATGAAAATAAATTTGACCACGTGATAGGGAAAAGGCGACGCAGCTGTTCATGAATCAGCTACTACTCAGCTTTCATTATGCGCAGTTCTCTTTATTATTAAAATTTTTTGCAGTATTTCTATTTTTGATTACGTTTTTTTTTATTGTAAGAGTATTGAAATCGGGTCGTGATCTCTGCTAAACACGACTGTGCCATTACAGGAACTGCTGAGATAATTAGAAAATCAGTTGCAATTTTAATCGTTCGCCAGCTGACACTTATTAAATGTCTTTTTATATGCCCTCATATGTATTTACATTTGTACATACGTACCCGCAAATCATACTTTCAGAGTAATCTCGGAATATGCAGTACAGAATTCACAAAGAATTTGAAAAGAAATAATTATGTATATCCCTTTGCGATTTTTTTTTTTTTGTGAATTTTCTGGGATGAAATGTACGGTACGAAAATTCGGAAGAAAATCTATAATGTAAAGTTATCCATACACTTGTGCGATACCGTCGGAACTAATCCGCATTAAATACTTCGAAAATGCACGTGCGCATACATCTATGCGATCCTATCGCCGCAAAAAAATGTAAAGGAAAAGGTGAAGGGGAATATGTAGCTAAAGAAAATGATAAACACAAAAGTAAAAACAAAGATAAATATAAAGAAAAAGATGAGGATATCGATAAAAGTAAAGATCAAGATAGAGGAAGAAAGATTAAAATAAAGGTAATTATAGAGAAAAGGATGTAGATGGTGACACAGACTCAATCTGGGAACTATTTTGGGATTTTAGATGCTTTCGGGATTCTCGGGACTTATCGATATAATAATCGATATTTTTATCGGTTTTGTTATCGATATTTTTATCGATTTTGTTATCGAAATTTTTATCGATTTTGCTGTCAATATTTTCGGAATTTATCGATATTTTGATAGATTTTGTTATCGATATTTTTAACGATTTAGTTATGGATATTTTTTGTTGATTTTGTTTTCGGTTTTGTTATCGATATTTCTATCGATTCTGTTATCGATATTTATCGAGTTTGTTATCGTTTCTGTTATCGATATTTACCGGTTTTGTTATCGATATTTACCGGTTTTGTTATCAATATTTATCGATTTTGTTATCGATATTTATCGATTTTGCTATCGATATTTATCGATTTTGTTATTGTTATCGATATTGTTATCGATTTTCTTATGTATATTTTCATCGATATTTTTATTTTTATAACAAATATTTTTATCGCTTTTGTTATCTATATTTAACGATTTTGTGATCGATATTTATCGATTTTATTATAGATATTTTTCGATTTTGTTATCGATATTTATCGATTTTTTATCGCATTTTTCCGATTTTGTTGTCGGTATTTATCGATCTTGCTATCGATGTTTATCGATTTTGTTATCGATATTTATAGATTTTTTTATGGATATTTTTATAGTTTTTGTTATGGATATTTTTATCGATTTTATTTGAAAAGCCCGAAGCGTTGATGCATTTTTTTCTGAAATTTTAGCATTTTTCAGATTAGTGTACAAATTTGAAATTTCGATTTGTATGGTTTTTGTTAATAATAAGCTTTGCTTTAATAAAAGCATTGATGAACATTAAAGCAACAAAATAAAATTGGTCAAGACCGGTTATTCGGACAATTACATAGAAACGAAGTTAAGGCCTATTAACTAAATATAACCCATAGAAAATTAAGGTGCCAACATAAAGCCAAAATTTTGAGTGTCAATCTGAAAATCTGAGCATGCTGGTTTTTATCTACTCGATTAGATTTAGGAATTATTCAGACCTTCAAAGAAAAAAATAGCAGACAAATATTTTTTCGTTAAAATTTTTATTTTTGCGAGCGCTAACTGAAAAATTAAGGGAAGGGGCTGAAATTTTTCCACAATTTTTTTTTTGTGACCGACAACGAAATTTTCATATATGTACATACCTACATATATAGTATTTGTAATAATTTTGTGACATGAAAAAATTTACCAAAATAGTCTCGTTAGATTCAAAAAGTACCTTCACTTTTAAAATAACCTTTAAAAATAACAGTATATTCCACAATATTTTGTACACCTTAAAACAATATGCAATGAACATTTAAAATAAGAAATATGTTTCCATGGTCGCCGACCGAAAAATGCCTTTTAATTTTTGCCACCACACCACTGAGCAGGAAATTCGATTATTATAAATTTGTTTGATTTTGGGCGTGGCTCCGCCCACTTATAATCAGAAATCTTGTATCTCGGTATCATTTCTTTATTTCTAACCTTAGATTGCAGATCTAGTATGGAGGGCACTACACTACTGGATAAAGAAGCGTTGACGTCAAAAGGCTAAACAACAATTTCCCCCTGTACTGTCAAAACCTGTAAAGCATAATTTTTGGTTAATCAGCTATTTCGCCTACTCAATGTGTCGTAACTCCATCAGCCATTTCAGTGCGATTTGTATTAACTCAACTTCACTGTACTACTCACTCCCCACCGCGATCCACTCGTTGCGCCTGCATTGGCTAGCTGGGTCGTCGCGCCGCACTAAGTAAGCCGCTTCATTTTGGGTTGGGTTAGGTTATGATAGGGTAAGGTCTGGCGGCTGTTGACTTATGCAAGTTTTTTGTTGCTGCTGTCGCTGCTGCCCAACCGGCCGCCCGCCTGCCTGCGGTCCCGCTGGTCTTGCTGCCGGCAAGTGCATAAGTGCTTAAGCATTGTTTTGCGGCGGTGCATGGAGCGTACTCAATTCACAGCTCGTGCGTACACATGCATTAACATACGTATGCAAGTACTTGCGTGCGTGTATGTTTGCCTGCGTTGTTGTCCACAATCGTTTTCATTCATTGCCAATTTGCGAGTGCAACGAAACGGCAATGAAGCCACACAAATTTTTTTTTGTTTTTCAGGTTTTATTTTCACATTTTCGCTGTTTATTTTATTTTTTGTTGTTGTGATTTTTCGTATATTTTGTATATTTTCGTACAGCGAATGCAGTACTCGAACGAATATAATAAATAAATGTGCGAAAGAAAGAAGAAATGACGGAACGCATGACAACGAACAAAATGGAATTTTTATTGAAAACAACTACAAACATACTTTGCACTGTGCATTTGTGCCCTGACCCCTCGCGTTCATCCATTTATGTAGTTTTACTGCTGCGGTCGGTCTCCACGCATTTATCCCTTTTGTGTGTTAGTGTAGTGAATTATATTTACATATATGTATGGGCATATATTAGTGCAAACATATTCTGCGATGCAGTGTGCAATGACCGTACATCGACTTGACGCTTAACCCTCGTTGCTAGTTTTTTTAGAATGGGTGGCATATGAGAACAGATCTATTTAGGTAGGCATGTACATATGTACATATGTATGTATGTGTAATACATGACTAATAACTCGAACAATAAGATTTACAAAAATACTTATGTAGATAAACTGCTTCTCGAGTTTTGTTGATAAAGCTCCGCCGGGTTTGGGACATGCCCCGTAAAAACCACTGACAATGAAATACTCATTTCGGCAAGGGTAGTATAAATGCTGGCCGCTTTAGCCAGTGTTGCCATCCAAAATTCACCTAATCCGCATTAATTTTGAGGATTCGTTGCAGGGCTTTATTCGGACTAGGAATGTTAGTCCCGAGATCCCGGCCTTTTTAGGGTTACAAAAATCCTGGGATTTTCGGCAAATAATCCCGGGATTTTCGCGACTTGTAATTAGCACTGATGTCAATAATAGAAACTCCTTTTCTTGGCCAGTATTGGCTATATTTCTTTTTTTTATGTAGTAATTGATATTTTTTTATAAATGTCTAGCACATTATAAATATAACACCGCGTGACAAAGTATCAATATATTCGCGAAACCATGGGCCAAATACAGAAAGATTGGATTTTTAGTTTTTTACTCTGACGTCAGTAATTAAAAATGATTTGCAAAGTTCAGGGAAATGCGCTTAGAAAAGAAATATGGGTATCAAATTGAAGAATCAACTTTAAAAACTACCTACTCGTCCTTGTGCATCCAAAAAATTTAATTTTTTTTTAATTTTAAAGAAATTTCCTCTTGCATTTGGTCCCATATTTTTATTCTTCATTGCATTGAACTTTTTAAATCATTTTTTGGAATTAATCATATCTTTGAATTTCAAGGTCCTTTAAAATAAATCCTGACGTCAGAGAGAAAAAATAAAACTCCAAAAAAAGTAGGTTTCAAACCCATTTATTCATTATTTATTTTATGGTAGGAGAGCTTCACAAGAAATATAGAAGACATTTTTCGATTTAAGTTGTTGAAAAGTAATGAATATCCCGGGATCCCGGGATTGTGATCACGACATCCCGAAAAACTCCGGATCGAAAAAGCTGAAAAATTAACATCCCTAATCCGGACCAAATGCAGGTTATTGCCGATATAATTCCGAATTATCGAGTTGATCCGGATCAACGCAGCCCTCTGTCTATGCTTTTAGTTCCATAAAAAAAAAACTCGACCCTCCAAAAAAATGTTTGCCCACTTCACTAATTTTTACTCTATGTATGATTTGCTGCTGTGTCATCTACTGATTGGCATTCTTTTGCAGACATTTGGTCAACACACTTGTCTATTCGCGTCAGTCACTAGCACCGATTAAGCTTATTTACTTACCCAAATGCCAGCCCACAGCTGCTTGGTGACGAAGCTGGTAACGATCGCCGCCAACCAACACAGCAAATAGAAAAAATAAATAAAATAAAAAATTGCGTAGAACGGTTTAGTGATCGATTTTTTGTTGCTTATTCGCTAACCAAATCAAATCAACATTTATACAGATGTCAACACTTAAGAATATGTATATACAAACACAACATGTTGCTCCCACAAAACCGTAAATATGTATATGTATATATGTATAAGGGAGTGCGTCACCCTACATAAAAAAAAAGAAAAATATAAAAGAAAATAATAAAATAAAACCGGTACCTACTGCTTTCCTAACGCAATTACAAAATTTATTTTATAAGTAGTTTTTATGAGTCCCCCAATGCATTTTCGGGACTTTTGCGGAACCTATAAAAAGTGGTTCATATTAATAATTAGTTAAGTCCACAATTGGGAGATTTCTCCAATCGAAAAATATTTATTTTCAAGAATTCTATACCATTTCTACCCAAAATGGTTTTTCCCATATAAAATACCTGCAAAACTTTGAAAAGAAGACAGGGGTAAATTTTTTCCGATATAGAACAACTCTGTGAGGCAGAGCATTAAAATTCCGACTTTAAACTTTTTGGCCCACCCTAATGTACGCGCATTTGAAATTTCCTTATTTTGATTTGTGACTGTACAACAACAAGTCTGCGTACTGAAAAATAATGGCATTACTACCTAACAGTTTTCATATTATTACAGTATGGAAACGTTTTGAAAAAGATAATTATTCCATTTACACAAAACTCCGTTTAAGGAGGTATTTTCAAATCGCTTCAGCTCATATAAATCTTCATATTTTTACGAATATATTAGCAGGAGTCTTATGATATATCAAATTTTATAATTCCCGTTGGAAGTCCGTAACTTTTTTTTGTTTTGGTGAGGCACCCTAATGAACATATTAGTAACAAATGTATGTATGTACAAATGTACCAATGGAAATTGTATGTAGAAGTGATAGTTGGCTCTTGTAGTAGGCCGCATGAAAACAGGCATTTAATTTGCTTCCGTATAAATGTTGTACAAGCTAAGATTAACAACAACAACAGCAATAACAGCCACAGCAACAAGCAGAAGCAACAAGTGCATTGCAACTCACTACTTTTCTGCTGTGCAACTTACTGCTGTTGCCTTTTGCTCTTTTCGATGCATTGAATGCGAATGCTTGCTGGTTTTGCTCTGAGTGTTGTCGCTACTGTTGTCTGTCCGTCCGCTGCCAATATATGTACAAGGCTAACGTGTGGCAGTTAACATTTTTATTATTGTTTGATTACGGTTTTTAAATGAACATAAATGGTCACCGGCATTGAAATGTCGTCGTCGATGCTTTTGTCCATCTATACCCAGTAGCCGCCAAATAGCGCATGGCGATCCCATAGCTTATTATTTATTTGTATGTCTTTTAACTTTTTTTTGGATTGATTGGCGCAAGTAGTAAATATAGTTTTTTCACTTTTCCGAAAACTACCGCTACATAGTAAGCAGGGGGTGTGGTCTTACCGTTTTATGAAAAGTGGGTATGTTTTTAGTCCGATTTCAATAATAATCAACGTTTTGCTTTTATGTGGCAAGCACAATAGTCATACCGAGGTTGGTCTAAAATGGTCCGAACAGTTACCGAGATACACACATGTGGTCATAAGTGGGCGGTGCCATGCCCATTTTCCAAAAGCCCATATATATATGCAGAAAGCTTTAAAAAGCCTACCCTTCTTGAGAGTGATTGGATCATATTAATTGAGTTCAAAATATATTCTGTCGGATAAGCTTTTGAAGATTTCTATACATTTTATATTGATGCGCTCGGAAAAAAGCTCTAACTGATCTTCGCTGGATTAAATGCGCTATCCTTTAAAAGTTCTCTCGGTACACAGAGAAAAATATGACACAGATAAACAAGATATCTTCTTAACAAAAAACCGTAGAGATATCTTAGTAGTTTTGTTCCATTTCATTAGGTGCTTTTTTCTCTGTGTAGACATAAAAGAGTATAATTCTTGGTTGAGATTTAACCCTATATCGAACACGAGAAAACAAATGACTTAACTTATTCAGCTCCGTTCAACGAATTCCTAACCAGGCATTGTTAAATTGACGAGGCTTTTGAATAAGTTCCTAAAATAATCCAATCAGGTTATCTAACCACCTAAATAAATTGCCAAGGGCTAGTGCCCAGTCAAAAACCGAAGTATGTTTGTAAAGAAAAGTCCTCTTTGTCCAACTTAGGTGCAATTAAAGTAAGTCTTAATTAATAAGAAGCCCACAAACTTTTCCAGACCCAGCCCGTTCTAAGGATATTCCACTTTGATTAGCCAGTGCTGAGGAATAAGGCTCTTAATCAATGTTGCCAGATTCACAGTCAAAGTTGACGATGAAAGCGCAGTGTTTTCCAGTCGCCTCAGCAGATGTGGAAAGAGATTGGATTGAATAAAACTAGGAATTCCAACATTCTATTGTATTTTAAGAACTAAAGATTTCTTAGAAAATGCTTCAGGAGATACTAAAATTGAGGTACCGAACCAAAATCGCTAAAAAAATTATTTGTTCTTTATTTTTAATAAAATTAAAAAACTATATTTTTTAAAAAACTCTGGCAACACTGCTCTTAATATAACTCAGATGCATAAGAATCTCATTATACCCTGATTTAACCAGGATTGCTTTAGGTGTCAAGCAGTTTCTTTGAGAAACCAGATAATGTGGTGCTTAGTAAGAGATCACGACTAAGCCGTCCGTTGAAATATATCTGATATCCCTGGTAAGCTCTGCGCTGGCAGTTCTTTGTACCACAGCTTAACACTTTACTGAAAGAGTTCGTGTCAGAAGCTTTCAGTCAGACCAACGTTACCTACATATGAGCTAATCAGGCAGCTCACTGCTTTCTCATCCATGTTATGAGACTTGAGAGGAGCACCGAATAACTCCAGTTCTATATTTCCAATGTTCTGTATGTCTTCAGTTTAGCTTTGGAGAAACAGAAACGAGCCTTGGTTAAACATATATCATATCGATGCCTCCACAGTCTGACTAAGTCTAAGGTGACTTAGCGTGATATGGTTTGGAGGCATCGCTATGTACCTGTGGTAAATGTTGGAGAGAAAGCCTTACTCATGTTATGGTCCTAGTGATTCGAAATAACTATTGCAAAAAGCTTAAATTACTTAAATTTTAAGTAATTGAAAATAAGACTTTTTGCAGCGCCTGCTTTAAATGCAACTTTGTTTAGTAATTAATCAAGTATCACATTTAATAATATTTTTTTTTTTGAACTCCCTGCATTCTTTCATGCATATTCTTTCTACCTAAAAATACGATTTCCGTCTATAGCCACACCCTGAAACGAAAACAAACGAAAATTAATATTCTCAGTTATGCTATTTCCTACATTCCTTCGCCTTTCGCCAATACCACTGAATGGGAGTGTATAAAAAATGTCCAAAAATTTTCGTTACCTCTGGATATTAAAAGTGCAAACAACTGGAATACACAAAAAAAAAGGAACGAAACTCGCAAAAACTTGTCTTGTCTGGCATCATTTCACTTCATTTTATTTTTTTTTTTTTATCAGCATTCTCTTTTTTGTGCATCAGTTTCCCTGCATTTATCAATTTTTTTTTTAAGATTATTTTAGTACCATTGCCAAGTACCTTTCGCTAGCCGTCTTGCCTAAAACATCTACGTACAAAGCGTCAGCGGCAGCCGCACTTTCTCTTCACCTCGTTCGATGCATCCCTGACATCTCTCCGTTTGCAGCAATGCAATGGCACGAGCACTTGTAATTTTTTCCTTCCCTTCAATTTCACGCACACCTCTGCGTGCATCTGCGTTTTCTCGAATCGCATCCTTTGTGTTAGCTGCGACTGAGGGTGACACAAATTCTAGGGATTCATCTTCATTTTTATCTTGAGTATTCTTTTTCATCTGCAGTCCCTCCCAACACGCAATCAGCGAGTGGTTTTGTGAGTACTCCTCTTTAAATATATCTATTTGTGTACTCTGTATGTGAGTTTGTGTGTGTGTGTGTTTTTTTTAAGCTAGACTACGCAGTTCTGTTGCTCTTGTTGTGGCAATAGTAATCAATCGATATCTAAATATTTCATAAGATACGCGTTTTCACTTCAATGTCATTTGCATTCAAGCTGTTCGATACTTTTAGAGCAATTCTTTTTTTTTTTTTAATGAATATAATATTGAATATTTGAACATGACTTCATTAACTAGATTAATAAGGGCCTTATTCTGTAT
>NW_016175907.1:0-9642 GCF_001687245.7 Rhagoletis zephyria
TACAAACACAGGGTTGCATACCTCATATTTTAATAACCAATATTGGCCATTTAAGTGCAGATTAAATGTATCTGAAAATGAATTGTGGAAGTTAAACAATAATCTCTACTTAAGTAACAAAAAATATTTGATATGAATTGAATTAATCTCAGAGATACAAACATATTTTACAAATATTTTTTATACATACTCCTTCTTTTATTTAAAGGCCCGATTTTTTTTTTGCTTCACCTTCAAGTTTGATTCTTAAAAATAATCTCAAGTGACAACACTATTCCTAAATCGCAAAATTAGGAGTGCACATAATTTTCAGTGTCCAGAATCCAACCCCAGATCAGGCTATAAATTGAAGGCTTTTCTAATTAAAAAATCAAAAAATTTATTTCAGATTGCAATCATAGATACATCAGGCACCTGTTTGGCTGATGATTAATGTAAGTGCCATATTCAGTGGGAGAGCTTGTTATGGTTTACTATCACGATTGTTTTGAGGCAACCATACAAAATCAAGCAATCTATAGCATACTATGATTGGTTTTCCAAACACTCCCCAAATACAAAGTGTGTGGCAGCTTTTTTTTACAGTTTCAGCTATTGGGAAAGGTAACGGAACTATTCCATTTGCCGCAAAAATAGCACGTAATTCCTCAATAATATTTGTCCGTGTTCTACCAAAGTTTAAGAAGTGGATTTTTCAATGTTTACGGTGCAATATTTTTTTAGCGATTTTTCAATGTTTAACGGGCAAGATTTGCAAAGCACATAAAAAGCGCAAAATAATAATTCCAGATGAGCAGTAAAAAGTCTTCACTGGATGGATGTTTTGATAAGTTACAGTCAACCCAGCAAAGTCTTAATTATCTCGGAAACTGGATGAGCTCCTATAATTATTTAGGTGACTCTAAAAAGCCCAAAAATAGCACGTAATTCCTCAATACTATTTATCCGTGTTCGACCAAAGTTTAAGAAGTGGGTTTTTAAACAATGTAGTAATAACCCCCCCGCAATTCGGGTGAATGCAGTAAAGAAATGCTTACTGGTATTAAGTGTTTAAATTAAGTAAAAAATAAAACGCGATTATTATGAATATACTTACGTATTTAGCTCAAAAATTTATTTAAAGAACTTCATGAAAGACAACATTTAATCTTATACTGCCAGACACCTGTGAACCCAACTTAATTTTTATATTATTAAAGAACCTTACTCTACTCATAGCCATATACAGATGGCCGTGAGAGAAACAGTCTTCTGTAAGCTATAGTCCAACCTTCCTGATTTCTGTCTAAATGCTTCATTTATCGTAATCGCAAACGCAATTATCACTGAAAATTGGCGGCATCTCTTGGTGAGAGGCATTTAATTTTATACTTTTAAACTTACGCTTTCTTAAAACTCTTTCTTTTTAAATATTCAACATAACTTGAATATATTTTATTTAAATTCATCGTTCAAAACAAGTGGCAACCCTTTTAAAAAATATATTGAAATTTAAATCTTTCTTAACTTATTTCATTTTACACCTCTATTGTGATACTTATTTAAATAAACTTATGAATTTACATAGGTGGCAACCCCAATCTAAAATTTTTTCAAAATAAACCTTTTTAAAACTCTTTTATTTGACACTCATATTCTAAAATATTTCATATACATATCTTATGTATAATTTAAAAAAAAGTCGACTTTTCAAAAAAATATATTCAAACTAAAAAGTCTTTCGTCTGACATTGAGCCCTATGAATAACAACTAAGCAATCACTTTTTCTTAAAGTTTCAAGCATTTCACTTAAACTAAACTTCATAAGTCGACTAAAAAATACATATGGACATTAGACTACATCACCAAAAAAAGTTGCGGTTTTCCGCCGGGATTACAAAATTTATTATATTTTAAGATGTCCACCAAAATATTTCGAAAAAATATCCATCTTCGTTCTTGCAGTACCAGGCCCGGTCTTGAAACTACACGATTGCTGACATATTTTCTGATAGAAGCTTCGAACCGCATGTTCAGCTGCTAACATCTCAAGCCCTTCATTGTTTGTTATTAATAGCAGGACAGACGTCTCGTCTTCTCCCGGTATCGCCCAACTCTCCCTCGCGTGTCATTATCGGAAGGATTGTTTTTTATGCTACGTATTTCTCTGCACTCACGGCTCATTTAGGAGCTGCTTAATTATTTACGATTTAGAGTCATTGGGAAATTTCGCGGCTAGCGATTGTAATTGTAGCTACTCGACGTCGTACTTTTGTCGTGCTATTTGGTGCACTTCTTCATTGCTAAGAGGCGCATGCGGTTCTTATACTGCAACAAGATAGGAAATCGAGTGGACGTTGGCTCCTCGAATTTGATCGGGAAACACCCAAGTGGATTTATTTATGGATGTTTAGATGCTGGTATCTGGTACTGCTAACTACCATGCTAAGTGTCTCCTTTGTCGGAGGTGTTGCCATGAAGGCTGGATTTTCCGACTGTTGGACCAAATATATAAGTCGCTAAGCACGATTTTAACATAGTGGCCAACATACGCTGCTTTTTTTTAATCTGAAGTGGTAATATTAACAGTTGGCCTCGTTTAGTATTTTCGAGTGGTAGCAGTTAGATTATGAATAAATAATTGACAAACGCAAGTTGTCATCCTCGGTCAAATGGTCTTACACGTATACACACCAAATAGAATAACTTAATCAAATACGCATTGGCAATAGTTATCAAGGCCATTTTTGCTTCCTTCGGCTTTAACCACAACCAATCGCTTATTTATTTACTACTCTTTCAGTTCGCGTTCAAGTACGTACAAACTCAAAGTCATTTCATCATCATTCGAAAACCATTTTCACAAACATTTACCTTTTTATTTCGAAGCTACTCACAATCTCATATTTTCATTGCATTTTAATAAAATTTACTTGTATGACTTTTTCACTGCTTTGGCTTTGCACACACTTGCACTTGTGCGTGGTGATTGTTTTTTTCTCAAAACTTTTTTACTGCTGTCACCGAATTTCCGGTACTGCAGCCATTGCTACTTCCCTTTTTCCTTGCGAAAGCATTCAACTTGAACAGTTTTCTTGTCTTTGCGTTGAGAATTTTTCCACACCATTGAGTGCATAGAAATAAAAGTTTTCCCACACAAACTTCAGCAAGCTGTACAGGACGAAGATGTTCTGCAAATATAAAACAGAAATGGATTTTTATAGAGAAATTGAAGAAAAATTAAAGCAAAATATGCGTTAAAACTGTAAGATGAAAAAAAGCATGGCAAATCAACCGATTCAACCAAATCGAGATCATTTTATGCGAACAAAAAGTATATGCGAAAAAACTACTAAATTAGAAATCGAAAATGTGAAATAGCAAATGGCATTGGCAATGCAGGATTCAAAAGACAAACATGCAATGGCCATGTACGAATTATGAGTGGCTTGGGACAAGAGCAAAGATAGCAAGTGCCGGTGTATTCAACGTTGAACGCTTCACTGGAATCTTTGAATAGCTTGCTGCTTCTGTCGCTTGTTTTGGACACCGGTTGAGTGGCCTGCAACTTGGGCAGGGTTGCTGACCAGTTCGCCCTCCCGCTGATCGGGCCGGACACAGCTACTTGCACACACACGTATGTATGTATGTGTGATGGCAGCATACTTGAACGCATAGCCGAACAGTTTCGCTCAATAACTTGCAAAGTTAAGTGGCAAAAAATCAGCAGAGCACAAGGATGAGCAGCAAAAACTTGCAGTAGCAGTGTAAAATAAATTTAAGAAATCGAAATATAAAGCGGCGCTGATGGCACGACAAATGTCCACAGTTAAACTTTATTTGATTTGAGTTGACCGGGAAGAAAAACTTCAAGTTGAAGAAAAGCAAACGAGAGTAAACAGTGCAAATACAGGCAACTTTGAACTTTTGCTGGCATGACATTCGAAGTTTAAAATCTCAACACCAACCAAACAACCAACCAAACTCCAACAAAAACAGATTCCTAACTATGATTTTGTGAACAGCTGCTGAGCGTAGCCTTTTTCTGCCCACCTACCCATAAAATACAATATGTGCCACGTGTTGGTCAGTTGCCCAATGCGCCTGTTTGTGGGGATCAGCTGTTGACCCGAAATCAATTAAATTACAATCGAAAGTAAAACTAAGCGCAATAAGGCGAAGAATGACAATAAGATGGGCAGAGTTCAAATAAGTTTTGCAAACGGTAAAGAAGGAATTCAGTTAGGAACACTGTTTTCGCCTTTTTAGGGTATAAGTGGATTTGCCATGGGAGATGACGAAGTTTTCGAAACGCATACAATCGCTTTACCGTTAATATGTCTCCGTTAGAATATGCTCCTTTAAAGTTTAATTCCTTTAGTAGACAAAACTTAGTGAAGAAGACTTTTATTTAATAATATTTATAGGATATTGAGCATGCTGTAGACTGTACTATTGAGAAATTCAATTATGGTTGTCTAACGAGAGAGGTTGAAGAGGGTTGCCACCAGTTTAGAAGTTCAAATCCATTTTAATGGGAGGTTAAATGAAACATAACAACCAGATGTCTAACTGGATCTTTTTGTGTACTTTTTTAAATTCAAATCTAAAGAGTTTAATTATTTCATAGCAATAGGTTTGTTCCACACGAGCCCGCGGGTACCCACGGTTGCCAAAAACAGTTCAGAAATCGTTCCTCACGCTAGAAAAATTGGTAATAGATAGCGAATACGTTCCACTTTTGGATCGTAAACGTCTTCTTCCTTGTGCACGAAACAGCCCGGACTTTTTTTCCGGGCACAAATGTACAAGACGGCAATTTGAAATAACAGCTGTTGTTGTTTAAATCCAAAAGCAAATTTTATAAAAACAAAAGTGGAAGATATCGCAAAATCTGTAGTTATTGGTAATTTTATTAGCCATATAAGATAATTACGCGTAAAATCATTGTTTAGAGCTGATATGTTGATTCCGGGCACGAAATCTGGTGTTCTGCGTCCCTCACGCTTTGGGCACTTTTGGCACGTGGTGGTACGTTTATGACACTTGTGAGAGAGTAACTTACTTTTACGCTCTAATTACCTGAGCAGCGGGAAAGCGTGAGGAACGTAGCTCGTGCGTGTAACTCCTATGCCACAACAAGCCCCAGTGGACGTGGAGCGTCCCATATCTTCTATATATATCTAATATGCGAAGGGATTCCTTTCCAGGTCATCAGATCTGAACCGTTCGTTCGATTTTCAAAAATGAGGTGTCAAATTAAAGAACTTGGGCTGTAGATGTGCAATAGGGTTATACTTTTTCTAAAAGAGTTGCCAGCTGTAAAACAATTAAATTTGAATTATTTAATAGTCAATGCTATCATATCCGCATTAGCATAGTGCGATTTTTAAAAATTAGGTTCCAAATTAAAATGCTTGTGATAAGGTTTTACCTTTTCTAAAAGAGTTGCCAACTTTTAAAAAAATTTGATTAAAATTATTTAAGAAGTTAAATCTATATTTGCAATATGGGTCGCAATCGAAATGGTCTTGAAAACGCCTAATTACAGGTAGCAGAGTTGCCACCTGTTCAGTTTAACTTAAGGCAATTCGGTAATTGATCACTGTTTGGGTATAGGACGAACGAAATTTAAGCAGGTTATAGTTTTGAAAATATATAATATGGGTTATAAACAAACAAACAAGGAATCTTTAAGAAATCTTTAGCTTAAAAACTTAGAATATGTTTGCGGTTTATGAAGATGGTTGCCACCTGATTAAAATAATAAATTAAAATTAAAATTAGTTAAAATGAGATGAATGAATTATAAAAATATGGGAATCAATCGAAATGGGTTTACTAAGGCTTTACACATGCTTAAAAAACAAGAAGATTTAAGAAATTTTTACGTTGAAAATACTTTTGGAGAGAGTTGCCACCTGTTTGGAGAGTCACATTTAGTTAACTTATATACAAGTTATGTGAAAAATTAAAATATGGATGTCAAAGGAATGAGTGTTACGACTTCTTAAGTTGGAACATATAAAATAGTTTTGAGGTGCTTGAAGAGGGTTGCCACATGCTAAAAAGTTAAATTCAAATAAATTAATTACTAAAAGACGATGAATCAAACTGAGTTTGAAATAGCTTTCTTCATAAACTACATTTAGGAGGGTTGCCACATATTTAGAAAGTCAGATTCAACTTGAGTTAAGGTAATTAAATAGGCACATGAATATGGGTGTCATGAGAAAAGGCGTTTAAAAAGATATAAGTTTGAAAAGATTTTGAAGAGAGCTGCCACCTCTTTAATAAGAAATATACGGGCAAACGGAAGAATGATAAGAAAACTGCTGTTTGAACATTTAGAACATTTAAGAGGTATTTAAATAGGATTGCCACCAGTTTTAAAAATTAAGTTCAAATTATGTAATAAGTTAAATGAAATACTAAAATATGGGGATCAATCGAAATGTGTTTGGAAAGTCTTTGTTTGTGTATTATATTTAGGAGAGTTGCCACTTATTCAGAAATCGAATTCAAGTTAGATTATCGGTTAATTGAAGTTGCATTACAATATCAAACGAAACACATTTAAGAACAGTTTAGTTTCAATGCTCTTTTGAACAGGGCTACCGCAGGGTTCACTATTAACTTCACTAGTTTCACCCGACGTTTTGCTCAGCATGACGTTAAGCGTCAGAGTGGAAGTAGTTCGCAATGCATCACTAATACCAATTGGGGCTTAACTCTAGCCAAGGAATTTCTTTTCCCGAGGTATTCCAATGGCTTCTCTGCAATTTGACGCTGGCGGAAAACTTCAGGCAAACACTCCCAATCGAGGAAAGAGTTATGTAGGGCTCTTGTACTTAGTCGAAAAATTCTGGGCCTTGTTATGTTGGTTTCAATCCCTAGCTACCTCCTCCAGCAGAACGTTGTTCAATACCAATGTTGCAACTGCAGTCTTTATGAGTGGAGGCTTCCCCTGTGGGCTTTAAAATTGTATGCTGTGCGGGTCCCAATATCTGGAGTTTATGAGTATTGGAGCTAGCCCCACCTACACGACGTTTCCATACCTTGTACCGATGGAGGCTAATTTTTAGATAAGTTACAATTAAATGAGATTCAAGCCGAAGCTCTATCGACCCCACACTGCTCATAGTCAAATTACCTTCCGCAGCACTCAGAGAGCTCAAGCAAGCTGAGTTACTAGCACGAATACGTCTATGGGTGCATAGCAAGGAAGCTAACTAATGTTCCTTGATAGACTTTAGTGCTTGTCGGACACTTCATCCAACTCTACATACTTCCGTTATTTTGTTAAACTTTAATTGAATTTGGAATTATTCTCTTCATGTACTCGTATTTTTGTGTACGCTTGTGTTTTGTTTCCGGTATTTTTATTTCATTTTTTAACCTTCCATATCTACTACTATTTTGTGTAATCCTAATATGACCATAGTCATACAAACGTAGATAAGTTTGAATGTGAAATCAAATTACTTTCATATAGTTGCATGTATGTTTGTGTAGTACCATGTAACTGTGGAGTAGAAATCAGCTGGTGCCTGATGTATGTAGTTTCCGTCAAAAATAAATAAGCCAACTTTTACCACATAGAAACAAAAACACTAAAGTTTACTTTCAGGCATGCCTGCATACCTACTTGAATACTTGTAAATTATAATGAAGTTCACTTACCGAAGGAAAATCTTTAACAGCATAAGTTTTGCTGGCATTTTCTAGTTCCGTAAACGTAAGATTGTACACCGTATGCATATATAAACATATGTATATACATATGTAAGTATGTAGCTCATCAACAGAAAATAATTTTAGTTTTCAAAGAGGGTCAGTTGGAAATTTTTAAAGGACTGACTTATGAATTCCTCATTAGTGAACTATTTTCAGTACGTGAGTGAGAGTTTTGTGAGTTTAGAGAATCCGAGTACTTAAAATATTTGCTCGTTAGATTTTCAATATCTTCTTGCAAACAAGCATCTATTCATAAAATGTTCTTTTCTACACAGAAGCGTAGCTCGTATGCGTATTCGCAGCGCTTCAGCAGAATGTTGCTAATGATATAACGACTTTCTAATTTGATTTGAATTTTATTATCTTTCAGAAAGTTTTAAAGAGACACACGATAATTAAACCCCACTTGAAGTGCTTGATGATGAAAATAATGACGTCGAACGAACAACGAAGGCAGTGCGGGTATTAGTGATGTTTACATGGGGACAACAAACGCAAATCTCAGCAGATTACTAAAATCTTTCGAAACCAAAAACCTGTAAACATCAAATAAACATACAAGAAAATGTGACATAAAGTGCAGAGAATGTACTTAGTAGAAAACGGTGAAACGACATATTAAAATTTGTTGCTTATACGCCCCACACGCCGCACAGTGGTGCCAAACCGAAATTTTTGTTTGTTTATTTTTAATTTTTGAGTGCAAGTTGCAGAGAAAGTTGCAATTTTAAAGAAAACAAAGGTGGCGTCATTCGTGGACCGCTAATCCATCGCCGATTTGAGAGCATTCACCCATAGACGTCAAAAAATATATTTTTCGCAAACTTAATTTTCAGGTTGTATTTATTTGCCGAAAAAGATTTACCTAAAAGTAGATAAATCTACCTAAAAATGTTTTTTTTTTTATGTGTATACAGTTTTGATAGTGGGTGTAAACATTCCTCTTCGGTACCTTGTCTACTTTTGGACCTACATCAAAAAATCTTCTCTATAAAAAATTTCTTTGAAAGGAATTTTTCCAAACAGTTCCAGCCAGTATTTACCATGGGACAATTATTACAGGTATTGTCTTCCCAGAGACTTTGGCTTCACATCGAAATTCGTGCTCCCTTATTTTTATTTTTTTTTTTGTTTTTTGTTTTCACTCAATTTAATTGTTATAATTTTTCTAAACAAAAGAAAAAACGATTGAAATGAAGTGAGTCATACAAAAATTTTAATTTATTTACTAAGCAAAAGTTGTTTTCGGCTTTTGCAAATTAAAAACGTAAGTTCTCTGCAGGAATGTTTGTTTAATAAAATACGTGTATATATATGGTATATGGGGTATGGAAATATCTCTTGTCCCTAGCAGTAAACCTTTTATTGTGGGCAACAAAACTGTTTTTCAAATAAGGCAGATTATGATTTAGGCCCACTTGCAGAACGGCAGGTTATCTATTTAACTCGAAGTTTACCTGTTAAATTGTTAACTTGCTACAATTGTTCTTATGAATGTACAATTTGTTCCTGTGTATGTACTTATGTATGTAAGTACTTGAAATTTTATATTCAAATTCTAATAAGAAATGTAAACAAAGGTAAAAAATAGAGAGTGGTGCCTANTTAACTTGCTACAATTGTTCTTATGAATGTACAATTTGTTCCTGTGTATGTACATATGTATGTAAGTACTTGAAATTTTATATTCAAATTCTAATAAGAAATGTAAACAAATTTAAAAAAATAGAGAGTGGTGCCACCTTAATTTATAAATCCCGTGGGTTACTTAACTCTGGGTTAGTTTTTAATTCTGCAAAACATTGTCTGGTTTAGGAAAATAACAATTTAATTCTGAACTACTGAACTCTATATTTATATATTTAACTCTGTGAGCCTTAGGCCCACTTGCAGAACATCCAGAGTTAAATGTATAAATAGAGAGA
>NW_016175908.1:0-178 GCF_001687245.7 Rhagoletis zephyria
ACGGCATGCGTACCAAAACGCAAGCCGCGAATATTAGGTTAGCCTGTGAAGGAGTCAATGTTGGTGAAAACAAAATTCAAAAGAGTATGAAAAAAAGATGTCGAATTTCGACAACTGGGCGATACCAGTAAATATTTGTAATAGTTTGATATAATTCCGTATATTTGTGTAAACGTAG
>NW_016175908.1:3107-9641 GCF_001687245.7 Rhagoletis zephyria
AAGCGAGAAATTGATAGATCGCAAAAACATACATACATATAACATGCCAAAAAAGCACGGATCTCATGAAGATAAGTGACCCAGTTACCTATTTAATTTTTATTATGTTACTTCACTACTAAATTAATATACAGCTTTAGAATTAGTAAATTCCAAAAAAAAGGAATACACATTTGAAGAAGTACCAGATTATTTGAAATTTACTTAATTTTTACTTTTGTAAGCCAAATTTTTACGCCATACAATTTAGTCCTTTTGTTCCTATGTACAAAGATTTACATTTATATAAATATGTAAGCTAATATTTTTACATTTTTAAAAATAAGTTTGTATGCAAATCAAATGTACTCATCACGCTGACGATAATTTTTTGGAAATTTTTTGTAAATTTCTGTGATAATTTAAATAATTAAATCCAACGTTTTAATCTTTGACGCATATCGTCATCATCAATGCAAAATACCATATTTGGCAAATTTGAAACTTTACAAAAGTAAGCGCCGGTTGCTCAAATCATCGGTTAACATTGTTATCGACGTTTTCGACTTCATGCATATAACACGGTGTCTGTAACTTCCGTAACGATGTTTAACCGGGGATTAGTGTCAACCAGGCTTTGAGCAAGCGGCCCTAAACTATTATGGCTGACTTCCAAAACGTCAATTGCTTTGTATACGTACAAAGTATAATGTTCCATAACGCCGAACTACAAAATATTGACAATGTATACTTTTCCAAAACGCATCCGAAAATTTATCGAAACGCATCGCTAGCGCAATCAGCGCATCAGAAACAAAGTTGATGCTTCGTTTGCTATTGGTTACCATTGGTGTTTTTAAGAATGGAAAATTCAGAAAAAATATACATTGCTATATTCATTATTTAAAATATGCAATGTGTATGGTTGCAATGTGTCGCAACTCTGCATATACAAACAGTTTGATACGTTTTGGAAGTGAGCCTATGTTTAGCCTTACAGATAACTAAACTTCCCAAAAATGACTAAGACTTGTCTGTCTTTTTGTATACCAACTGTATGAATAGATCAAACTTTGATTGTTTTCAACAAAATTTAAATTTTTAAATAATTATGTATATTATTAAACGTGCGGTGGGTGCATATCGTTACCTTAATATAGAAGAGCCTAAATAATTTTCTTTCGAAAATCAACTCTGTAAGAAAAGTTGGTAGATTACTCCCTAAAGACTTCATCGAATTTTAGATCAACTACTACATCAAAAAATTAGTTTCTGTGTTTATTAAAAAAATGCAAGTGAAGAACTTTGCTTTTATAACTACTCCGGAAATAAACCAAAATGTTAGATAGGGCGCTTCTATATTAACGTAGTTCATTATGAGATGAGCGAATTTTTTCCGAATTTCGGATGCGTACTTAAAAGATTTAATCTTTAGTTGTTATAGCATATGTAGATCCATAATTTATGAAAGCATCGCAACATAAAATCATTTAAAGACTAAACGGAACAAGTACTGGCCATTAAATGCTCTTGAATTTTATGCATTACTAAACATTTTATTGTAATACGTTTTTTTTAATACTGAGATTTCATAGTTATTGTTATTTAAATATGTATGCATATACATATTATTTCATTAAATAAGTATTTACATTTAATAGACGCAGTCTTTTGTTTTTTTTTTTTTGTTATTAATTTATGTTTCTAACTGTGTAACTTGGGCGGCTAAACGGCATTCGAGAGCTCGTATAATTAATTTTAATAAGAATTTTACGTTGAATGCTGCAAAATTATATATGTAAATAGATTGAATTTCGAAACTTATTAATACAAAGCATACATATCTTTTATTTGTCTGATTGATTTTAAATATGTATAATGACGCGTTGCGAATATAGCAAATGCTAATCGACTGTGGTTTAAAAATAAAGATTTTGGATTCTTTGTATTAAAATGTTTAGGAATACAATCATAATTATAAGAATAATTTATTTGAAGTAATGGTACAGATAGCAAGAAAAATGATGAATATGAATATACATATGGCTGAAACTTATTTTAATCTCTGTTTCAATTGAATTGAATAAATTAATAAATCTTTTCTGAAAACTAGCAAAGTCGGGTTTGAGTTTTATCGATAAATATACACACACAGTAAGAATTTCAAAAGAATTTCATGAACACCAGTAAAGTCTTTGCATCTGAACATTGTACATGTACATTCACACATAATACAAACTACATACTTTCTTGTAATATGTCCAAACGAAATAAGCCTAAAAATGTCTTCATTATCGCCCCGTCCGTAAAAATATATCTGAACTTATTTGATTTTTCATCAACTCTTCCAAAATTTCCCTTCTCCTGGTATTATCAATAGATTCATTCAAATGCTTTAATCCTTCGAGTTCATCGAAGAGTGCTTTTTTAATATTGAAAAATGATCCTTCGGTGTTTTCTTGGTTATTGCCGAGATATTCCATATTTTTGATTTTGCAGTTGACCATCGTGATCTCGCTAAACAGCATCTTTAAGCAAATGAATGCCTTTTCTTTGTTTTGTAAATAAAATTTCCAGGTTTGCTCATCCTCACCTTCAGCATCTGAATTTATTTTTATAATCATTGAACCAAACCACAGCGACATTTGGTCTTTGTTAAAATATATGCTGGAAACATATTGGTTTTGAGTTAGCTTATCATCGACATCTTTTGTATGGTTCATTTCATATTCAGATGAAGTTAAATCTCTTTTGACAGTATTGAAATTTAATTTTTCCTGGATTAACTGCTCAAATATAAGCGCATTATGCACAGAGAGAAATTTAATATGTATTGTTGCTTCTTTGCTTATCAATGCATTAGCCAGAAAGTCCTGATGGATACACGGTGAACTAAATGACAGTTGGTATTTCTGACGATTTATAAGTATATGTGAAATATTTAAGTTCTTCAAGAAAAGATGTTGCTCATAAACTCCAGTTCTTACGGGACGTCCTTGACTGTTCGGTAGTTCTTTTTCGATTTCAAAGTACAGAAATAAGGGACAATTTTCAAGTAAAAGTAGTTGTGTAGTTTTTATCACAATTAATACTACTGCAAAGGACGCTGGCAGTAATTGCGGCAATTCGGAATTATTCCAAACTTGTGTATGCAGTCGTAAGTCTTCATCTTCAGTCTGGAAAAAAGATTCCATTGTTTCTAAATTCTCAAAATTTAGCCGTAGTTGATATAAACGATATTTGTAAATAATATTATCTACAGCGAAATCATTTATTTTTAAAATTGGCTTCAAATTTTTGAGTATAATCAAGTTATGTTTGGAGCAGTTATTAACCAAGGGTACACCAAAAACCATATTATTTCCCACGAATCTGATCCAAATGTCACCACAGCGAGAAAGCATTGGTTTTTCCTCTAACTGATCACTGCGAATATAGTTAAAGCCAAACATTTCCTGATCCCGCAAGGCGTCGAACTCTTTCTGCGTTGTTGACCTATGTAGCTGGAGCTCTGACTTAGAGAACCGCACACGTTCCAGCAGCTGTTTTAAGCTATTCCTGTCACTAACAATATTTCTAGCAGCTGGTCCCTCAAGTAGTTCTGCACTTTTTTGGAAATTTGAACACTGTGTTGTACCATTTTCGAAAAGTATTTCTATTACAGCTTCAAACAGTGCCTTCCCATGTACAATACGAAAATTTGTAACCCTTTCAAACTCCGCCACAAAGGCATGATTAGGTAAAGCAATTACTACCAACTTATCCCAGCAACGTATCAAGAAATATACTTTGTTTATATCAAAATTTCTATAAACATACTTTCCAAAGATAATATTTACATTAGTAACAGGCTCTTCCTCGAATACTACAGAGGTCTGCAAATCAGAAGTTTCCATAAGACCCGCAGGCTTTTCTGTACAACCCATGGTATGTCTGTTACGGGTTCCACGACTTTTAAAACACTTTCCTCTTGGCCCTTTGTAGTCTCGCACATCATTCGCTACTTTCTTCAAACAAGTTTCCCTCAATTCAGTACTATTCACAAGTTGTTTCTGGCAAAATTCATAAAATTTCAAATTGCGCGCCAAAATAAAACAATGCCGCTTGTGACCGACCAGCATCGTGTCAGAAAACACAAACTGGTCTCTCAGGAAATCTGGAATTCCATCTTGTAAAGCCATGAATTCAGAAAATATTATAGAGCGGCACTTGCTGTTAAAAATACTGAAAGCATGGATAAAAAATTGGAATATTTGCCAGTCCGCTTGCGGTCTTAGGAATGGAAAGGATAAATCGATATCTGCGAAGATCGAGTACGTTTTTCACGTCGATGTTTTGTTTCAAATTGGGCCATCATACACCAGAGCAACACATGAACCAAGAATACTATCGTTTATGAGAGCACCTATAATTGCGTTTTTTTACTCATTTCCAGTAAAATCCAGTAAAAGTTTTTAGGAATTTTCATGTTTTGGCGTTAGCGTACGCAAAAACTTGCAAAGTAGGGGAAATTGAGAGAGCGAAAAATGACAGTTGAAGTTGCAAGAATTTACTGGATTTTACTGGATAAATTTTTACTTGTAAAAATTTGCCAGTACGAAAAACAGCTGATCGCATGTTGCTGGATGAAATTTACAGCCTTATTCTGTATCACGAACTAAAGGCAACTCGAACGATTCGTCTGCAGAGGAATGCTTCAAAAATTAGTCCGGGGGCATCATTTTAGTCGGTTTAAACACAACCGAGACCATTGCAACGTAATGTATGAAAAGTAAGACGAAGAAGACCTATAGAGTTTAAAATCGCAATCAGAGAGGTTGTCGTCTGCAGACGAATCGTTCGTTTTGCCTATCGTTCGTGATACAGAAAAAGGCTCTTAAACTAAAAAAGAAACTGTTTGTGGGTTTTTATTGTTGAATTTCACAAAATAAACCTATTTAAATGCAAAATATATTGTTTTATTAGGAAGTTGCTGCGAATAAACAACCAAATTTATCAGCTGTTCATGAAACTTGCAAATTATAACTGGAAAAGCGTTCGCGTACTTTTTTGCAAATTTTTTCTATGAGAGCAAATTCTTAGAAATAAAGTTACTGGAGAGTTGCTGGCAAGTTACTGGATAATTTGTAAAAAAACACAACTAATTTCTGTATCCCGTTTCCGTTTATTCGCGATTTGAATTTTGTCCCAAAACTACTAGTACTCTGCGCTACTATGCATGAGAAAAAACCTTTTTTTTATATATATTTTTTATTACGTTCTTGCTATTACCAGGGCTTGAACCCAGGCACTGCAGAGTGGAACCAGGCACTGCTAACCATTACACCGCAGCGGCCGCCGTTCTCTTCTTTATGTGAACAAAAATGACAATTTTTGGTTTTCATGAAGCAAGACAATCTCTACACGATATCGTTCAGACGATTGTCGTCATACGTGATTCTTGCCCTGATTGTTGATTAACTTCCACTATTCATTTTCAGATCATACATTAGTTGCGTACGATATTAAAATTAACCAACACCAGCCAACAATCAAAATCAAGAGAGTAAGCGAAAATTCTCTCCCGAAGAGAAGAAAAAGAAGAAAAGTAAACGAACAGGAAATTAGCCATCACTTGCAAAAACCGGAAGAAGAAGACACACCAGCTGTCTTTGTTTATGTTTTATTTGTAAACAAACTGAAAATCAGGTTACCTCCATGGATATAGTGCATTTTGAAATATTTAATCGGGCGATTTAAATCGCGGGATTTTTTATTACAAATTTTCGCCTGCGGTGCTTTTTTCTAAAAAATCCAATACTTCCATATATCTTGAAAATTTTTAGTAAAAAATCGCGCGATTTTTTTATTACAAATTTTCGCCTGCGGCGCTTTTTTCCTAAAGAATCCAATACTTCCATATATCTTGAAAATTTTCACATGCGACCCTTTTTTTATCAATTCTTCCATATATAGTGAAAATATCCAATATAAAATCTATAATATATATGTACATGTCCACTTTATTATTTACGTTTTCATTGATTCCCTTTTCAGTACTTTTTTTACACATTTTTTGGAAAATGTGAGGTTAAATTTCACTTTTTTTACAACTTTAACAACGTATTACTTAAAAACTATAAGCCTCCGGAGGGGGGAGGCTTTCAGATTTAGAATCACAAAAAGCCGCTTTAAACCCCCTAATTTATTTTCAAAGCCTGGTCCATTACTGGAAAATTTTCCCGAAGGAAGAAATCAGCTGACACGGAAAAATCTAAATTGCGCAGATTTTTGCGGTACGGGCAACAACTACAGAAAAATTCTGCGGTGCTGTGTTTTCATTTACATGGCGCTTTGGTAAGACAGAACATGTCAGCTGACTCGGGTTTACGTACCGGTAGGTTTACGTTCTTGACTAATTTCAAGTTTCCTCTTACTGAATATCGTATGTATGAATGAAAACTATCGATGTTTTCGATAGTCAATAACCATCGATACCATCGATAGTGGCATCGATAGTTTTCCCGCAATACTATGCGCGTTCCTTATCTCCCAGAAATAGTCAGAAAAAGTCCG
>NW_016175909.1:0-9641 GCF_001687245.7 Rhagoletis zephyria
AAATTAATTAACATATTCTAACCTACTTCACTTTAATTTTAATTAATTCAATGTTATCGATGCCTCATTTAATTTGTATGCATAATTTCTTTATTTGCAGATTCACGCAAGCTGAAAACTACAGAAAAGTTATTCAACAATTACAAGTAAGTAAATATTTAATATGATAAATGAATAAGTATAGAGGGCATTCATAATTGAAGTTTTATGGTGCAAATAAAAGCTACTTTAGCGGCCATCTGCTGGTTGCTGGCAAACTTACAGTACCGTCCACTTAATTAGCGCCCACTTTTGATCTGCAGCATTATACAGTGTGCCTTCTGCTTATTTAATATTTCATTTTTTTATAAAAATATAGCATATCGACGGCTTATATTCAATATGATCTAACTGCAGTTTTACAAAAATATAAAAATTCATCTTAGATTTAACTGTCGTCGATGATGTTAATGCTGGCCTTGTATATCGCTTTGTCAGAAGAATTATCTATTCAATTTCAAAATTTAGATTGTAATCAGTGAGGACAGTTAAGTGTCAGGTGGGTTCTAACATCAAAAACTATCTTTTGTATAAACGGCAGATAGGTCGTATTGAATATAAGCCCTCGATCGATGTTCTATAATAAAACGCATGTTAATCAGATTGTCACAATAATTCAAAAAATGTTCATCAACATTTCAAACTTTTTTGATTTTTCGTTTTTTTTTGCGAATGCAGTTGTATGCCCGTTCAATTTTAGTGCAACCAGGCGCAAGTAAAAAAAATAGGCGAACATATTTGTACTTTGTATAGAAGAATATGCTTAACACCTTCAAAAAAAGTATAAAAAACCAACGTAAGTTTCTATAATCTTGAAACTTGTGCCTTGGTTATACTAAAATTTAATGGGCTAAAATTAAAGCCATATACTAAAAAAAATTCTTTAAAATATTTGAAATTATTATGAAAGTTTTCTTAATTATTATAAATTTCATATAATCTTCGAAGATCAGATTTAAATGGTTTTTGTTCAAGAATATGCTATATTTTTATAAAAAATTAATAAATCTTAAGTAAACAAAGGGAAAATTGTCAATACTGAGGATCAAAAGGGCGCACTATACAAGTGGCCGCCACTGTATGTGTGCGGCTGTGTGTCGAATGAATGTTTAATCTTGCAAATACTCATAGATACTTTCATGCATACTCTACACATGTACATTAGGGAGCATCACTCTCTTTACAAAAAAAATCGACATTGTTTTTCCATCGGAATGAAAAAATTTATTTTATAGATTTATAGTACTTTTCTGTACTATTTTGACATCTTTTCGGTACCTTTTAAGGACCGTATATAGGTCTACTTCCGAATTAGTCTCGAACGAGTTCCGAAAATAGTCCTGAACTGGTTCCGAAATGATCCCAAACTAATCCTGAGCCATTCCCGTCTTTAAAGATTTACACAATTTTTTTCACTAATAGCTATTATGTAAAGACTTTTTAATAAGTCTCAAAATAAAAGTCTTTGAAGACTAAAAATAATTAATCTAGCTGATAACTATTATGAAAAACTTTTAACTAAGTCTCAAAATAGTAGTTATCGATGACTTTAAAAATTTTTCACACACATAATAATTACACCGTGCGACAGTAAATTTTGCACACGGAGAATAAAGTAAAACTGCATTTTTATTTTTTTTATCCTATGTCAGGATTTTTTAAAGGGGGTTTGAAATTTGAAAAATGTGTACATGTGAACAGTATGGGTAACAAATAAAAAAGAAAATTCTTTAAAATTAAAGCGGTAAAATTTGTTGGTGTATAAATACGATTAAGTATTGAAAATGTCCTTTTTATTCCTGAATATCCTTGAAATTTTGCTATAATTATTTATAAACAAATTTAATGTTAAGAACTAACCTCCTCCTCCGACCATATGCTTGAATTTCGTACTTCTAACTTTATTAGCTTAAAAAAATAAAATTTATTAAAAGAATTTTTTTTTTAATTCACAGAATTTTCTCTTTTATATCGTACTCATATTGTTGCACTGAATTTTTTAAATAGTTTTTGGAATAAATCAGATTTTTGAAACTACAAAGTCCTTAAAAAAAAATCGTGACGTCAGAGAGAAAAACTAAAAACACAGTTTCACTATAAACAATTTTTGGGTGTATAAGGATTATTAGGTATTGAAAATGTCCTTTTTATCCCTGAATATCCTTGAAATTTTGCTATAATTATTTAAAAAAAAAAATATATGTTAACGACTAATATTCACTCGATCACATCGTCGAATTTCGTACTTCTAGCTTTATTAGCTTCAAAAAATAAAATTTATTAAAAGGATTTTTTTTTTAATTAACAGATTTTTTTTGTACCGATATAGTTATTAAAAATTGCACTGAGTTTTTTTAAATAATTTTTGAAATAAATCAGATTTTTGAAACTACAAAGTCCTTTAAAAAAATCGTGACGTCAGAGAGAAAAACTAAAAACACAGTTTCACTATATTTGGGCCACTGCTTCGTGAGTATATTGATTGCTTCGAAATTTTTTTTTGGTTTTGTCACAATTAAAAGACTTTTATAATTCTTACGAAAATTTTAATGACTGGAGGTTTTACAGTGAAAAAACCACAACTTTTTTGGTGAGGCAGACTAATATACATATATACATAGGTATGTGCATACGCATAGATAAAACCTCAAGTGTTAAAAAAAGTTACATTAGAGTAGCACTCGATTTGACCTCATTCAATTGATTAATGGGCCACAACATCAATGGACCGTTGAAGCTACATACGTATAGATATACGAGTATGTCTATATTTGTACATACTATCAAACACATCTTTACTTAACTAATGCTTTTTTTCTACCTAAAAATCCAATGCGCAATAATGCCCATCACGGAAGCTGTAGTGAAAGCAACACACACATATGTATATACACACATACATATGTATATGCGAACCCTCATCATCAACTGGGGACTTGAAATATTTCCAGCCAACATTAATAAGTGCCAATGCAATAATTAATTGACTATAAAAATAACATCAGCAACAGCAACAACAACACCACTACCATAGTTTCATATTCATTTCTATGATTTCTCCACGGTATTTTTATGCGCTCATTAAATCGATATTTCCGTGTGTGCAAATAATTTTAGAAAATTAAAGCCATTATTACTTGATTCGATTTCCCTTCAATCCTACTCGTGTTATCCCAATGGCTTACAAGATGGCTAGCTGGTCGGCTGGTTATCGGTACAGTTTAATTTTTCATTAACTCTTTCCAGCCAAAGAGCAGCCGCAAAAACCTGACAGTTTGACAGTTGTGCCAAAGCAGCTCACGCTACTAGTAAAACCAGCAGACTGCCCTGCTCCTCTACTTCACCTACTCCCTGCACTTGCGACCACAAATTTTATGTGCTCATTTTTGTTTTCATGTTCAGGTTAGCAATTTTCTTGCACAGACTTCACAAGTCCACGTGCATAAATAATTCTTCTGATGTTGGTTTTACATGCTGTTGAGCGCGTGGGAAGCGTAAATAAGTGAAGTAAAGCATCGGCAAAGTTAGCAGAGAACCATCTGCAATACTTACCTACATATGTATGTAGGTATGTGCCCGTCATGTCCTATTAGGCCATGCGGTTCTGTTGTGGGCAAGTAGTGCAGCCGCAATAAACCTATCAGACACAAGGAGATGTTGAATGAATAGCCAACCGGCGTTGTGCTTCGAAGCTCATCGCCGCTCGACTTTAGTTGTGTAACCAACGTCAGTCAAAAGCGTCTTCCCTCTTCACAGCTGTGGATATAACTTTGCTTTTACGCTTAAACTCGTACTATATAAATTTAGATTTGTATACAGTATATTTTGCTTTGCTGCCTCTATGCTTAAGTGCACATTTAAGATACCTACCCCAAAATGCGCATCAAAAGCATTATTTTTAACATTTATAAGGAAACTGCTCCGATAGATGCATTCAACATACCTGCACATTGGTGATACCTGCCTTAAAAATTGTGCGACTAGTATCAAGTATAATTGAAAGTATTACGTTTACCTGCACTGGCCCTACAATTACCTAATTTTACAACCTTTTATTAATTTTGCTCATCTCGCAGAACAACGAAAATGGCTATCAATTTATGTAGTTATATAGATAATTAGATAACATCCGGTAAAAATTTCGCTTGCAGTAATTTCTACATGGTAAGTGCTCCGCCAATATTTGGTTTCATAGGGATTCGGATACCTTCCTCATTGAAGTAGTAAAGAAAATTCGCTTAAGTGCCTTTTTCGGTTACGTGCACAAGTTTTTCGTGCCAAGAACGATGTGCAGCTAAGCAAAATATACTGTACTTACTTGTACACTTTTATGCTGCAGACAGTTTCATGCCAGTTTAATTTCTCACTTAAAATTTTAATCGCCTGCTAGCCTACAAATTTTACTGTAATAGTAACTAGGCTTTCGGCAAAGTTCAAAAAATGCGATAATGTAAAGGAAAAAGTTGCTTGTGCAACTTTAATGCGACAGACTGGTTAGTCTAACCAGCATTTTAAATTTCGGATTTTTTTTTTCAAATTTTATTTTAAATGCAAAGAAATGGCGAAGCCGAGAATTTTTATCTTATTTTGAACTACTTGCACTCTTTAAGATCTCCTTTGAAGCTGCGATAATATGAAATCAGATGCATTGCATGGGATAACTGCATAATTCCTACATACCTACATATATTGACAGTTTGTGATACATATAATTTACTCTATCTCCCGACCTCTTAACAACCATAAAAATACCTAAGGTTAGGTTCTAGTAGCTGTCCTCAACCAGCACCAAAATGGTGGCAAACTCAAGTTACTAATCGACTTGTTTAAGGTGGCGTAATAGTTAGAAATTTTCCGTCAAACTTAGCTCCGGCAGACAGACGAAAATTACATACTGATAGAGACAGATCGGACAATTATAAAGAATGTGTTGCCAGTTGTCTCTCTCCCACCGCTCCCTTAGCACCGAAACCGTGTTGCTTCTTTACCAATTTACTTGAAAAATAGTAACTTACTTGTAAAAAAATAATATTTAGTTTTCGTACAATGTGTTCAAAAACCAACCTCGGTATCTAGTTAGAAGTCCAGCTGCTTGAAATTCGCCGGCCAAGTGACCAAATCTGGTATCATTTCATTTGCTCAGAGCATTTAGCCAACTGTGTTGCTATTCGCTTGAGGTTTACCATAAAACTCAGCAAGAAAAAAATTAAGTAAAGTTCGCATTGCTTTTGTCGACGTAGAGGATAGCGCTCTAGTGACTCACATGCTCGCCGTTCTTTGAACTAGAGATGTGGACGGGAGTAAATATCTAATCGGGACCGCGCCCATCCCCAAAGTCGAAAGTTTTTAAGTAACGAACCTGCCCATTTCGACGTTTTTCAGAATTGTAACGCGAGTGCCGGGGTCCCGAAATGTAGCAACAAAGAAAATTCACATGTCGTTAAGGGTAATTTTATATAATAAATAAAATTATGAAAGATCTGGCATCTCTTCGTCCCAATAAAATTAAAAAAGTGCATATTTCATACATCGTTTTTAATGAAGATTTTCTGAATTTGCGGAGGTTGTGGTTTTATCGGGAGTGTCCGGAAAGGATCTTAGTACCATGTGCAAAATGTTTACCGACCTTCCCGATATCGCCCATCCCGGCAAGTTTGAAATCAGTATCTACCATGGGTCCCGCGGGTCCCGATATCTCGACCCATATCTACTTCGACTACAAGTAAAGGTAGTACTTCTTGCGGCAGTTATCTATAAATACCCACTTATCCACTTAAATTTTATTATTTTGAATTTTGTAATATACAAATTTGCAAACACTAACTTTTGTTGGCGATTTTTAAATATAAATATTGGCAATTCATAAATATTACAATATATCCAATATGGTTTCATAAACTTTCTGCCAAACTCAATTCATAACCACGCTACTATGGAATTCACTAATTTTCTGGTCAGTATAATTTAGAAAATCTAAATGAATTTGCATGATACGATAAATTTTTAAATCTAAACGCAATTAATTAAATAAGAAAACGCCAACAAATTGCTTTCGTACAATAAATTATATACCGCAAATGTGCTACATACAGCAACAGCAATAACAAAGTTGTAGCATTTTGCCCCACTTTTTCGCTCTACACTTCGCTTACCACTTACCACTTACCACAAGCCTTCTATGTATTGCCATTATACGCTGCTTCGCTTCGCTCAACTACACTTCTTTTGTTCCTTCTTCTCTTCAACTTATCCATTTGTTTTACCAAAGCTTTTGCAAATTCATTTGAATTATGTTATTAATAAGCAATTTCACTGAAAATTTTTAATCGCACTGGTATCGCTTGCCTTGCCGCATATGATAATAAGAAATAGTTGCTGTTAAATGAATACGCATGCTTCCATCCATCCACTTTGCAATCAAATATAATTTATTCTAGTTTCTGCGTGACTGTGCGCGTTGGAAAAGTGGTGCAAGTTTCAAAATCTTTCGCAACAGTTTTCAATTTCGTATAAAGCGCTTAAAAAACTAGATGCGTCAGATTTGCTTAGCGCAAAATTGCATGCCAATAAACACTGCAATACTTCTACTTATTTGCATTGAAATTTTCTTTGCAACAATAATAAAAAGTTTATACGCAGCGAATAGAATAGAAATAAGTTAAATTTGCCAAACGATTGAAATACCTAAAACGCTTCAAAGCACTTAATGATGCAACAAAACCAATTTCAGCGTAAAAGCGTAGAGGCTGAGATGAGAGATTCTTCAGTTGGAAAGCTTTTGTTCAATCTATGGTCCGAGCAACATCTAAATATGGAAAGAAATCGTGAAATCCACTCTTCTTCTTCTTATTTGGCACTACAACCGTTTCTTGGTTTTAGCCGAACCAAAAAAAGAAAACTTCGCCAATTGCATACAGTTCTTTCTTTCGAGGGATCTTTTCATCTGCTCTAGTTTCGGTTTAATTTACTACGAGAAAAAACTTCAATAAATTTCCCGCAAAAGAACCAAACGGGAACAAAAGTATTGAGAGTAGTCTCAACAAGAACAAACTGCGATCAAAACTCTCGATAACTTTTTCAAAAACAACAGAATGTGAGTGAAACTTTTGGGAGTGTAAGGAGAATAAACAAGAAGATAAGTCTGGGGAACGTTCTACTAGAGAACAAAATGATGACAAAAGTTCTGATAACTTAACGCTAACAATGAGAGTGGCGTCTGGTTGTTGAGATGAAAAATCGTTTCAGTGAGAACCATGATGGTTAATTCTAAGAAAGAGGAAAGCTGGATAACTTCAACTTCCAGACGATTTATGGAACAATTTTCCTTTTCTGTGCTAGAAAAGTTATTGTCTCAAATTTTTCGTTGACTTGAGTAATTTACATAATTATCTTTGAGTTCTCTTTTGATTAATTTTAATATTCATACATTTAAAACTAATGCAACGCCATTAGAAAAACTTTTCTCGCTTTCATTCTTCGCAAATAGTTCAGAGGAGATTCTTGCCCGTTTTGTTCTTGGTCAGATAGTTTTTGAGTTTTTAGTTGCCAAATGGTGATTGGATAGAAAGCTCCTTAGACATTTGTTCCCGTTTTGCTTGTTTCCAAGAACTTAGCGGAGATCTTTGTTTCCACTTGGTTCTCTTAGAAATGTTCCCGGATGCATTATTCGTACTTTGTTCTCTTTGGGAACGTTCCACAAGGATTTGTTCTTATATAATTTCAGTTGAAAACGTTTTTGACAGTTTTATTCTTACTTTCATGTGTCACGCCTTCAAACCTATTAAACTCTATAACTCCAAAATATTTCAGTCATGTTTTTGATTTAGCAGAACAAAGGATGTGTTCTTAGGTATCCTTTGCTCCTCATGCATTTCCTGAAAATTTTTTTACAATGATTCCCATTTTACTTGCGTGCACTACCAACATGTAGTGTCCTGTAGTTCTGTGCAGTCTCTTCGTGCCAGCGATAGTATGAATCGGATTTGTATCTCATTTTCTAAATAGACTGCACATGACTTTACAGTTTTTGCAGGTTTTTGACGCATTCCTTCTCGATATAGCCTGCTTTTTAACACCCTGGTCTATTTCGTTATAAAAGATTTCTTAGAGGTCAAAGAGATCTTAATGTCATTATCTTGTTCTATACCTAAAACTCAGTCGCCATTGCACTTTTCAGCGAGTTTTTTTAGTCTACAATTTTCTTCAGGAAAGGAAAGAAATCGGAAAGAATTCAGCTTAGTTAGTCTCGATCTTTCGAAAACTAGACACAGCGACACAGAAAAATGTCTAGTGCCTTTTTAGTTAACCTCGTCACGCCTTCCACGGAAGTTGGCAGGGCACGCGATATTTTTTAAAATATGACCGCGGCAAGATTATTCTTTTTACGGATAATTATCGGCAAATTATCCGTTAGGAATTTTTGCTTTGGGAAAAAGGTGTCCTGCCAACTTCAGAGAGGTCTGATCCGTGCCACCAAAGGAAGCCATGGCGAACCTTTAAGCGATTTGTTGTTAAAGGCGCATTCGTGGGTCTTTCAAAAAAGAAATGATTTTCGTCAGGTACACACAGCTGATCTTATTCTATTCTCTTTCAACATCTGCTCACCATTACTGGTTTCTGCATTAATTTTCCAATTGGATGGTTTCGGTCGATCAGCGCCACAAGCAGGTATCACTTGGCTACCTCGCCGGTCGTTGTTACCTTCCTAGAGCAGCTCAAGAATGAGCGAGATCAAGAAAGCGTTTTGCTGCGATGCTTCGGTCCGCTTGCCAGACAGCATGCTCTCGCATGCATGTTCAGGCAGGGATTTCCGCCGCCTATGAACTTATTGAAATTTTTAAAAACATATGTAATTTCCTGTATTTGCTAATTTATATACTTAACTGAAACGACAGCGCCGTTCATACTTTAGTTTATTTACTCACATACTTTTCCCATTTCCTTCTGTGCTGAGTTTCATTTTTCATGCAACTCATGCGCAAGTATAACGGAAGCGCGTCATGAAGAGTTACGTCAAGAACGCCGCTGTAACTGCATCAGTGGAGAGGTGGGAGTGGGCAAAAGGCAAGAAGAAGATTAAGAGGAGGAGTAAGTTGAAGTGAAAGTGCACGTCGCCTGTCGCCTGCCGCCTGCTTTTGTTTATATGCCCGCTTTCTTGCACTTTCAGCTTCACTCAAGCGTGTAAGCGCGCTCCAGTTTACACGCTTACAATTAACATGCAAGCAACAACTTTTAAAATACATACAAAAAAAACAGCAACAACATGCGCTTCATTTTTTTCCCAACATCGACTTAACCCCATCATCAGGCGCTAGCTGTTGCCACGCATGCTGTCGTAAATTCTTTCTTAACTGCAAACATATGTACGAACTAGAGATGGGCAAAACTCGTGATTTTCTACGTGACACGTCGTGTCACGCTTTTTCACGCGTGAGCGTTATCGGCTGAAATTTTTGCTGACGTCAGTCACGTAACTTTTACCTAGGTACATAAATACGTACATAAATTTTTAACTAAAAATTAAGACATTAATGCGGAAATACAGATTTATTTAAAAAAAATAAAAGGAAAAGGAGAAAGCTTAAGATTTGCTACTTCTTAGA
>NW_016175911.1:0-9638 GCF_001687245.7 Rhagoletis zephyria
ACGCATGCGCGAACTGCGCTGAAAAGAAACAATCAGCATACAAGTTTTTCTTTATTTTAAACGTATACAGAGTGCAATAAATGGTAAATGTCTACCATCAAATGTAATTCTAATTATTTTGAACTGCAGTGAAAGACTTATCCCCCTTACTAGCCTTATAAATAGATAAGAACCAAGAGGTGGCCAAAGAAGGAGATCTAAGGCGTATTTGGCGCCTACCTGTCTTGTCATATGATCTAAATTGACCCTTAAAGCCTCAAGCCGATCCTAATTTCCATTCCAAAATCATGATTTAAAGCATAGATTAGACCGGTCGGAGTATTCGTACCTAACTTAGTTACTGCCAATCAGGAAAACTTGCTAGCCAAAGGTACCTTTTTCGAAGCTGAAATCGGCATTAGCGATAGACAAAAACGCCGAGAAATAATCAACAAATATTTCAGAAATGTTTATTTTACAAGTAAAAAGAGAAAAGCTATGAACTATTTTCATTATACAAAAAATTTTTACGGTGAATCTTTGCCTATTTTCTTATTTCGAGCTTTCAACTCTTAAACTATTCATATTATATCTCTTAAAACTTTCATATTATCAGGGATAAGGGCTATTCCTTTCCCTTTATAATTAAATGTAGAAAAGGCAAAAAAGGTAAATATCTTAAAAAAGGTAAAAAAGGCACCATAAAATGTGTATATAAGGAATCAGGGAAAGCTAAATCGTAGACATCTTCCTAATCGAATATACTCTATCTCTTTAGCAGAAAAAAAAAGAAATTTCCATAAAATCGGATCCCTGCAACTCTCCCACGATTTAAGGGTTGTAAAATTTAACAAAATTATCAACTAGAGGTATTGTCTCATTTTTGTTCTAACGAGGAATCACTTCCGGTACCGAAGGGCTGCCTTAATTGCCTAAAACTATGTCTAGCTTGTTTTCCATCGGTAAAACCAAGCAAATTTTTGCCACTTTCGTAGTGATTTTTGACAGTGCACATAGTAGCTTAGGGGTTAGAGGTCCTAAGTTTAATAAGTAAAACCTCTACGTGTCCATATCAGATTCGGTATTATGAGCCACATACTCTACACATTTCTGACATATGAACTCAGGGAAATCAGTGAGAGTACTACCGAAGACAAATCTCATGAAGTGAGTACTAAAGATCCAGAAAAATTACTGTCGAAGTCAAAATAAATAAATCGTATACTGAGGTCCTTTAATATTAATATATTTTATTTAGAATCTCTCCATACGCAAATTTCTTAAGAGCTTCGGTTCCAAACCTTGGCGTATAAGGACAAGAGATCGTTCTTAAAGATGATAAAAAGCGGAAAACCCTTTTTTCTCTCAAAATTTCTTTGTTTACCACAATTAAATCCACAAGAGTCCTAAAATCCAGAACCATTACATCCACCCTAGTACCGAAAATAGTCAGATTCTTCGCTACGAACGGTTGGCTGCAGGGTGGATTGACCACTCATCATAGTAAAGGAACTACTTTGCCTTCTGAGTGAAAAGGCCTTCGATGTTCAAAGCTAAGGGAAAAATTACAAGAACCAATCCGTCAAGGAGAAAATAAGCACTTCTCTAAACAGGTGAAGCTCTCGAGGCGCTCCTCGTCCTGCCTCCCCTACACATTGTGATCTTTAAAGAGGCTCTACTGTTTAGATCGAAGGTCATCTCAGGAACAATGTGGCATACAAGAAACTCATACACCATTCTAATCTCAGGGGTATAGAACAAGTGAATGGCCCGCGAATTTTCTCTGTGTACATGCGCTTTCCTAAGTTTAATTTCACACAACATTTTAATGCCCTTTCCCCGATCAAAACCAACGACCTAAATCCTTGAAGATAGCCCCATTTTGTATACCGACGGCGCCATGTCTAAATATGCCGTCGGAGTAGGGGTCTAACGGCATACAATTCAGAATGCTAATATTTAACAGAAGGCCGAGGTGCATGTCATTGTACTTTGTCTGAGGCAGTAAGTAGGAAGCAAGGTAACCAACAAAAAAAGAGTGGCACTGGTGTGGTATTGCCTTCAGTTTTTAATACTTATCGCATTCAGGCACATGGTACCTCACTTGGGTATAGGGCGGGCAAATAACCGGCAGATATTGTCGTCAGAAAAGAAGGGGCTGCACAGTCATTTATAGGCCCTTGGATTTTTTCGAGTTTTTCAAATTTTAGTCCGAAATTTCTCGATATCTTTCTTTTCTCGGGACTTTTCGGTATTAATCAGGATTTTATTGTCTAAATATTTTTTTTTAAATATTTGTTTGAACTTTTTTTTTTTTGATTTTGTCTGTTTATTTTCGTAAACATAAAATTTCGTCTGGATTTGCTCGTATTTTTTTTTTTAAATATGTTTTGGAAAGGTTTTGGAATATTTAGTGTTTTACATTTCGGGATTTCCAAGAATTTTTTGTAATTATTGGAAACTTTTCTGGATTTGTTGGTAATTTGTTTGTTTTAATTTCTCCGAATATCTGCAAATTTTTTTGAATATCGTAATTTTCGGGAATTTACGAGAGTCTTTGGAATTTTTTCCGGCATCTTTCGAGATTTTTCGAAAATTTGACGCATATCTTAAGTTAAGTTATTGATGTTAGCATCAAACGTTTCGCATTTTTTTGGATTTTTTTACAGGGTTTAGTTAGAATTTTTTCAGAATCATTCAGGTTTTTTGCGATTTTTCAAGATTACTCATGGTTTCCTTTTCTAATTTTTTTCGAATTGTTTGAAATTTTTCGCCTATTTTCTCTGTATTTTCTTGTATTCATTTAGATTTTTGGGAACTTTTTGGGAAGTATTTTGGAATTTTGGTTTTTATTTCGACATTTGCAGGATTTCTGGGATTTTTCGAGGTTAGTCACTGTTTATTTTTTATTTTTATTTTTTGTATACGTTGGAACTTTTTTCAATTTTCCCTGTATATTTTTATATAACTACATACAATTTTTTTCGGATGTTTTCGGAAATTTTGGTGTTTTACTTCTCGGGATTCCTCAGGTATTTTTGTAATTTTTCGTTACCTTTTGAACTGTGAATCTACTGGATTTTTTCGGAGCTTTCCGGGATTTGTCGAAAACTTGAAACATACAAGCATTGGAGATAAACGCATTCTTTGCAGTTACTACTGAAAGAAATATTGACGTCTTCTTGTCCAACTAATTCCTGATTGTATATATTTTTACCAATTTTACCATCTGTTTTCCGATGGGCTCACAAAATCTTGCAACTCTTTACATACGAAAATAATTGACTATTGATGAGATTTTGTATCGCATTTTATAATCAGTTTGCTACACTTCCTGAATTAAAACTTTGATAATAGTAAAATTTGTGTATCACCCTAATGCACGTATTTGCATGCGTCTATGCTTTTAAGGCGGCACTCGCGAAGGTGGTTAAGCGAATAGTAAAAAGCAGATAATGGCGAAGGCGACAACTGCGGCTGCCGTTGTGTTGGCGGTGGCGACGCGAAGCTGACAGTAGTGGCTGCAGCATTGTGGGTGCTGTGGCATTCATACCTACATGCATACATATGTATGTATGTGCGCGTACAAGTTACGCGTAGGTGAAAGTGACGATGCTGGAAATAGTGAATGCATTGATGCGTGCATTTATACTTGCCTATGTAGACAATTACACATTGATACATATCTACATACATACATATATCCTCATTCCTGTTAGTGTGGTTTTGTCTCTTTATTCCTCCTTTTTATTTCACTGTTGTCAGTATGTAATGTCATAATAGCGTTGTTGGTTTGGTTGGCGTTTTGTGTCGGTTTGTTTGCATGCGATAGTGAATACATACATACATAACTGCATTTGTATTCTTCAATGTATTTTTACATAAGCCTAGGTATTTGTTTTATGCACATATGTATGTTGCTGTATGCTTAGCGTAACATGCGTTTGTGTGCATGTATATACATATGTAGTTGCCTTTTGTGTTTCGCATCTGGTGCATGAAGCTGTGCGTAATTAATTGACATGCTCCTTTTGTATTTTTTTTTGTACTTTTTATATCACTTTTCTTTTGACGATGATGATGTTGGAACGACGCGTACGAATATGTTGCTGTTGATAAATGCTTCAAAAACCGCAAATTGGAATCGTTATGCGAAAAAATGTTCTCCGGAATACTTAAAAAAAAAAAAAATACAAACATACCGGCATACATGCATGTGTATGTATGCACAATTTGACTAACTCAAATGCATTGTCCTACATTTAAACGACATTCATCAAATTTATTTTAACATCTACCGGTAAACATGATGTTTATGATGTTGCGCATGCGCGGAAATTGCATTAGTACGACGGCCGGGTGAGTGCCATAATTGGATTATATTTTTATTTTGCACTAGATTGAAAGTTATAGTTTTGAATAACGCACATTTAGATACTAGAAATATTAGCAATTGTTTGTGATAGTTGATAAATTCAGAATCAAGTGAATGATTTATTTTGGTGTTTCAACAAGAGACTGATTGGTAAATATTATAAGGAAAAATTATTTTGTATTCATTACGAGATTTATTCACCATCTAAGTTCTGATGCAAATTATAACGTTCCAACGTTTTTTTTTTATCATAAAAGATTTAAAACGGACATAAAAACGCAGGGTCCATTATAACGGTAAAACGTAAACGGCAAAAAAGTATACTTCCGCACCACTTTCACTGACCTGGAACAGGTTGGACATGCAAGATTCCTGCAAGCTTAGTATTACCGAATTACTCCTAGAAAAAGCACGTATAAGTTGGAAACGGCCACAAATGTTTAGGAAGACACTGAGAGCGGTTAGGAGCGCCACACAACGACTTCTTGTTTTTACACCAGAAGAACGCATTGAAAGCCTATGGAGTAGAACTTCAATCCAAACTAAAACTCCTTGTCTGTCCGCTGAGATTTCCATAATTTTTGGGACTAAGTTATGTACTCTGGGTCGTTCGCCAAATGCTTCGCGTAGAGCTTCTCTCTATGCATTAAAACATGGACAGCTAAACAATACATGCTCCATGCCTTTGGGGAAGTTGGGACCACAAGTCTCGCAGTGGTCGAAGTCCTCGTGGTTAAAGCGCTGCAAGTAGCATCCTACCTAGCCGTGTGTCCTACTAATACAGGTCTCAATATTAGGTATGAGCCGATGTGTCCATCGGTCATTGGTAGCTATGTTCCATCGTTCCTACCATCCGGATAGACTGTGCCTTCTTACGAGCGTTCACATTTTCAGTGCTGTAGAGCAGCCAGGAACGGTGAATGAGGCTTCCTTGCTAGCCACCACAGGGGCTGCATCTTACGACACCATCCGAAAAGCTGAACAAATCCTTAATGCACAGAGTCTGTAGATCGGCTTGATGCTGCGGCTGTATGAAGTGGACAACGGATTTCAGCACGCTAGCAACTAAATAGTTACCAGCTCTGTTGTTTGGGTATCCTCGCCTTTGCCACTATCCTGGTGAGCAAATGTAATGCATGTGGTCAATGAACTTCAATATAGTGCCAAGTTTAATGTCCAGGGTTTTAATCGATGGGCTCGAATGCATCGTATACCCCCTGATGCGGACCTTCGTCTCCCCTCTTACTCTATGGCGACTGATGAGTAACACTTTCGATTTCTGCTCCGCCAGACTCGGGCCCATGGATTCCATCCAGTCGGCTGTTATTAGGCACTTACTGTGCGAATATTCTGCACTAGGTAGTAGACGGCAAACAATTTGTTGGCACAGGTTTTCAAACTTGTTATCTAAGCGCAGCGTCAAAGTTGCATATACGAAAGCGGCTCAGATTCGCTGACTCCACAAGCTGATTTAAAGAGGAGTATGGGGTTTTTTGAGATCCTTGTGGTATCACAAAGGGTCCACTTGCAGATATAAGCGTGCTGGCATTTTGACTAGCAGCCACGTGACTCCGCCCAAATATGAACAGAAAATAGTGTAAGATATTTAGTTTTACATGGCGTATGAGTAACACACTTCCCTGCTCATCTTCTGTACATATAATAAAATTGTAACAGGCCGATGTCTTTACATTATAGATAATAAAAAAATTAATATGGGGAATCTTTATTAGAGCAATAATAGCGAAATCAAAATTTTTTAGAATCTTTGTTTGTCTGTCTGTATGTTTGTACGCGCATCACTGGAAAACGAAAGCATTAAATTGAATACAGTTTTCACCGATGTATTGCTAGGGGTCCAACTTAAAATATAGGAGGAAAAAAAAAACGAGAGTTGCCACCGGTTTGAAAATTGCAGTTTAAGTAAATGGATGAGATATAGTAAATATTGCAATATGGCTGTCAAAAGAAAGAGGTTTAAGAAGGCTTACAGACGAAAATAGTTTTGTGGAAGTTGCCACATGTGTGAAAATTTTAGTTGAATTTAATTGATAAAATAAATTAAATATTGGTATCAAACTGAAGAGGTTTAAGGAGGCTTAAAGCCGAAAATATTTTTGAGGAGGGTTACCACCTGTTTAAAATTTTTATTTAATTAAATTGATAAAATAAATGAAATATTGCAAATACAACACAAAAATATTTTTAAAGCGCAGTGAAGCACGTCAGGTATTTGCTAGTTTTTCATAAAAATAAACTTTGCGCATATTTATTTGACCGCTCATTTCTTTTTTATTTACCTGTTGATTTTCTTCTTAAGCAGCTTGAACTAGCTTTAACACAAAGGAAAAAAAATTGAACAGAATCTGTTATTTTATTAATTTTTTTTTCCAACGGCCAGACCTATCGAAAAGTGATGTTTAGAGAATTTAGTTTTTTTTTAAGCAGAAAATTGAAAATATCTCGAAAGCTATACTGTCAACCAAAGTAACGAATGGATGATTCCAGCCCTACGTTTCCGGAAGGAAAATATGATGAAATTGAAATACTATGTAGAAGGAAACCTCTTATTGGAACACCTGCTATGGCTTTCTGGTTTTATATTCTTTATATAAACACATATATTTAGCAAGCAAGCCCATTTTATGATTGCATGTTGTGAGTAGTAATCCCTCTCTGATTGCAACTTGGTAGTCCGAACTAGCTTTGTTGATTAGTTTATTGATTAGTGTTGCGAAATTATCTAGCATATCAATTAAATATAGATTTATAATCTCTGCAAAAATTGCTTTAGCTTAATTTCTTTCTTTATTGCAGTACTGAATAAATCTCGTTGTAAGTACCCACTTTTTCGCGAAGTGGTAACCCCGCATTTTGTTTTCACATCCCATATTATTATTTTTTTTTTATTTAAGAGCGAACAAAAGTTTATAACAATTTTATTTAGTTTTAATTTTATTTTGCAATTGACTGATAACGTGATTGTTTATTTTTATTCATAATTTTTATTCTGAATTAGTGTGAAAAATTAGTCCCATAGTTAATAAGTAATTTTTAATCATATCATTATATTCTGGTGTAACGTAAACATAAGTATCTGTAAAATAAGTAATTTAATTTAAGTGAGTTTAATAAGCAACTTGATGAAATTTAGCGCTGTATTTTGAGCTAAACAAAGATCGGATGAAATCAAAGATGGCGGTTGTGGTGCAAGTGAAATGTCCAGACGAACTATTGTGTCTAAATAAATAAATATTTACTCTTAGAAATAGCAACTTTTCATTTGTTTATAAAGTGCAATTTAAAATTTCCAATTTCAGTATGAGGCAAGGCGCAAAAGGTGAAAAAATTATAAAATAAGGGTTGATAAACTACTTAAAAAGTTAAAATATGGAATCCAACGAAAGGAATTTTGGTTTGCTTTGACTCTAGTTAAAGAAAAAAAATAGATGGGGGCAACTTTATCCATTTTTAAACCATACAACAAATTTTTTTTTCAAGCAAGAGTACTGACTTAAATATTCTTGTAATGCTGTAAAACAGTGAAACGTAACTTTTTTGTGTATTTACAGTTTTTTTTCTTAATTTTCAACTTATTTATAAAAAAAAAAATAATTTTACTTGATTTCGCGGATTCAACATACATATGTTATCCTGGCTATTTCTAAGAATTTTTGGTTTTATGGATTCGAAAAGCAAAATATGTTTACTTTTTGAAGTATTAAAGTTGACATTGAAAGAAATTATGAGCTTTGAACATATGTAAGTATTTATTTAAATTTTCTTGACTTCAGCATCATTCTCCCACAGTTATTATAAACTAACTATAAAAACCTTAATGAAATATTTTTTAAAAGAATGACGACTGCAATATGGCGAGAGTACCAGTTTGACAGAATAAAATATAACCAAAGATCACAGAAAATAAGAATGTTCTTTGTGCTAATTATAGTGCTGCCACTTTTTTAATCGGTACAAATATGAAAAATCGGCGCCCCGACTTTTAAAAAAATATTCAGCGGGACAATTTTCTCAAAGTCGGTACTGTCCCGCCAAAATCGGTACGAATGGTCACCGTAAGTATAGCAAACATAATTAAAGTTGAGAACAGCCTCTACTACCAAGTTACTTCTTTCATTCCAAATATTACTCATATGCACTGCCATACGTTGTTAAGAGTTATGCTCCTAAATATTTACTTAAATATTAATACGCTAACATAAATTTTGTCTCCGTTCGTTTGGCGTATTGTGTATAGATGTTGCTGCAACATGTTCAATTTGACATATTTCGCCTGTTGTTTCAGTACACATTTGAAATTAAGCTTTGAAATAAAGATAAATATGAAGATGAAGAAATAAATGATAACGATGAAGTCAAAAAAAAAAGAAGGCAAAAGTGAAGATAAAGACGAAAATGGAGACAATGACAGAATTAAGGATTAAGAATTAGGGTAACTGAAAGGGTAAGAACATTACTTGAATTTATGAAGTGAAACTTCTTTAGCGGCAATTGGTTGGTTGGGAGTAAATTGTCAAATTCAAGGGGAATAATGCACATGGAAATGGTTCTCAGCGGTTTAGCGGTTTGAGAATAAAAACAAAAACAAAGATGCCTAGAGGTACAGGCAAAAACGAAGATCAAAGTAAATTTAAACACTTTAAGGTAAAGGTGAAGAGGAATATGCAAAAATAAAGATAAATATGAAGAAAAGGATGAGGATGAAGATCGATACTGTTAGCCATATAAAACCCGATATTGTTATCGATATGAAACTCGATATTGTTATCGATATAATAATCGATATTTTTATCGATACAATAATGGATATTGTTATCGGTATAACAATCGACTAAATAATTGATTTTGTTATCGATTTACTAACTGATATTCTTATCGATATGTATAATAATCGATACTGATGAATGCGATATTTATCGATGAATTAATCGATTTTGCAATCATTAAATTTTACTATATGTTTATGGATATTGTTATCGGTATTTTTATCGACACAGTTATGGACAGGGTTATCGATATAATAATCGGAACATGGAATGTGATCACATAATATAATGTCAANACTATATGTTTATGGATATTGTTATCGGTATTTTTATCGACACAGTTATGGACAGGGTTATCGATATAATAATCGGAACATGGAATGTGATCACATTTCATGACATCACATCACATTAATATGTGATATTACATCATATAATATAATGTCACATCACACGATATCACGTGGCATGACATCATATGTCATATCATATAATAT
>NW_016175912.1:0-9637 GCF_001687245.7 Rhagoletis zephyria
ACGAGGTTTACGAGGCTTTTACGAGTTTAAGGGAAGACCCCTAATATATTTTCGCTTCTGGCCAAGAAAAATAGAGAGTAAAATTGAGAGCAAGAGAAAATTATCAGAAAAAGTTATTGAAAGCAAACCTAGTAAAAACTTGCAACTTACGCCATTTTGACACTTTCTGACGGTTAAGTGTTGGCGCGCAATTTTATTTTGAATTGGGAATAGTTCCCATCATTATAAAAATGTAAAACTTCTCTCAGAGAAAGAGAGAAAACCCAAAAAGTTCGGAAACGCTTTTCGATCAAAAACTGGTAAAACTGTCAAATACACCGTGGGCGCCATTTCTTGTTTACATAGCAGTTTTAGATCATTTGCCGATCTGCTAAATTATATGCAAATACGCAAGAAAATTAAAAAAAATACTTAAAAAACTTGATATTTCTTCGCTGCGATATATTTAAGAAAGTGAAAATGCAGATAAACTTTTTTTTGCTTATTCAACTTTCAAATCGTTTGAACAGCTGATGGTTTGACACCTTAGCAGATTTTACCAGCAAATATTATTCGGGCAAAATCTTGCAACTTCTGACAAAGAGAGGATCGATTTTACTCTCCCATTTTACCCCCACTTTACCAGTGAATCGAGTACGGGAACGCTTTCTGGTAAATTTCTGTAAATTCTTGCAACTTTTTGCGAGTTAGGGAACGCAACTTATGTTTCATAGAATCATCCTCTTAAATACTGTGTTTATATTTTATTTTGAAACATAACCTTACTTTTTGACTCTTGCAAATTCCTGCTTGTAAAATTTTTACTTGCAAGTATTTGCAGCTCTCTCGGGTTGTTACGCTCTCTTGCACATTTTTTGGGTTATTGAATGCATTTCCAGTAAAAACTTGCAAGTACTAGTAACGATTTGTAACAATTTGCATATAAAAAGTAAATATGTGATTGAACGGACAAGTATTTCAATAATTTGTTTTTTTTTTAATAAAGGCAGTGTCACACGATTCGTACATTTGTACAGATTTTTATATTTTTTATATTGGCCTGTCGGTACAATTGTCACACGATTGGTACAATAAAAGGGAACTTCTATTGAAAAGTTTGAACAAATTGTTTTTCGTGATTGGGATAAGGAAAACAATTTGTGGATTTGGGATAAGATTTTCACCAATTTTGGGCAAATGCCCAACCGTGTGACACTGCCTTAAGCTTTGCTTTTTGTAATAGATACGTGAAAAACAAATATGGTTTTTTTTTCAATTTGGTTATTTTTTCTGAGATTTTGGTTGGTTATTTTTTTGTTTTTTTTAACAAGTAGCAACCGTGGCTGCAATCCCTAAGTCCAGCGTGGCTCATCTTGCCGGATATTTTTTGAAGCTCTTGCTTTCTCATGGGTTGATTAGATTTAAATGTGTATGTTTAAGATAACAAGTGATTTTTAGCAAAAAAAAACCGACTTAAAAAAAATATATATATATCTATCCAAATTAGTATGGGACCACCTCTGAGACACTACCTTTCCGTTGCAAAAAGAATTATTGAAATCAGTTGATGTGGTGCAAAGTTATGCGGTAACATACATAAAAAAAATAAAAATATTCCGACGAACTGATAACCTCCTCCTTTTTTGGAAGTCGGTTAAAAAGTATGCACCTTTTTAAATTGCCTCTCAGCATGCTCACTAAAAGTATCGTAAGCGTATTTTTAAATACACATTAAGATATGAAAAAATTAACAGTCCTATGCAAAAGCCAGCTTTTAATAATTCTGTTGTCCATCTAAACTCAAATAAAATATATATAAATAGGACTAGATATATTAAAAATTAAGTGATCAGTTATAAGATATGTAATTATTTACATGTTCTGTTAAAAAATATGGCTGCATTCCAAAGCGCTAAAATACCTTTTACTTCTAAACCGCACTACAAGAAAAAGTCTAACTTGCGCAACTTATTTGAAAACTAGCATCTAACCTTGGCTGCGCACATTTGGCGTTACGATCTACTTCTATTGACGTTTTGGAATGCACCCTATCTGAAATAATAAGCGAAAATCCCCAAGTTGAATATCGTAGCAGTGGCCACATTGCGTGTGTGTGTCACAGACACGGTTTATGCAAAAATTTTGAAGTGAAACTACCTTCTAAAAATTATTGTATCATGGTTTCAAGTAGGTTTTTGCCGCGGTATTTTTCTTTGTTTTTCACCTCTTCGTTTAACACCGCAAAGTCGCTTGTGTTTTTTGTCTGATGCGGCAACCAACAGTTTTGGGTTGTGTTTTCAAAGTATGGCCTCTTTTAAAATGCTGCTTATTTTAAATGTTTCACCACAGTTCACTGCATAACGATTTTTTGATAAGCAGCCATCAACTTCCGAAATAAATAACAGATGCTTCACTAAAACTGTCAAATGTATTTTTAAATATTGTAAATGTTTCTTTGTTTTTATATTGTTGTTCAGCGCAGATACATATGTACGTCTCAATGGAAGGAGATTTTTCAACTGTCGTTTATAATGCCTGTGTCTGGTCGTTCCTATTCGATCGCTATTGCCTTCATGTACATACGCACATACATATTCACATACTAGTATATTATCCAAGATCTCTAAGCAAGCCCGACCTAACGCATTCTCCAATACACATTTGCACATTAGCGATATCCATATGCCATTCTCTGTGTTATATAACACTTTATTAATCGCAAAATAGTATTTGATTGAAAAGAGACAACTTCATATATGCACATATAATAATATAATAGCGAATTCCATGTGAAAGAAAGAGAAAACTGCTCACACGTGAAATGATTATTCGTTAGATTTCTCCACGAGCCCCAAGTAACATAAACTTTTTGTAGTACTGAGCTTAAGATAGGGTTCTTACTGGGCTATATATGTACATAATGTCGTCGTTTATTTAAGGTACAAAACCGCGTATGTGAGGTTGCATAAATTATTTGCTTGAGACTAAAAACACTCATATTTCATAAAATGGTTCTCTCTTTTATAAAGAAATCGCATTTCTGGCTATATATTTAGTATGAGCCAAGAGCATGTGTGAGCAAATCCAATTTTTGGCAGCAAATGTCAGTTAAAGCGGTTTTGCAGAATGACGGCTCGCGGTTTTGTACTTTAAACGACGATATATATTTAAACCTTGTATATCTGGAGTAACTACAGAATACAGTTATATATCAAATCAAAGTGCAAGCTGCAGTTGCAGTTGATCGTGTTTGTCACAAACGTAACATGTAGAAGAAGAAAATGATAAACATAAGAGTAAAAGCAAAGATAAATATAAAGAAATTTGATGAGGATGAATATACCGTTAAAAGTAAAGATGAAGTTATCGGAAGAAAGATGAAAATAAAGGTACATAATTATAGAGAAAAGGATATAGATAGAGACACAGAGACTCAATCTAGGGGCTACTTCGGGATTTTAGAGATTTTCTGAATTATCGGAACGCAAGGGTGGGCAATGAAGGCATTTTTGGTCCAATAGTCGGAAAATTCAGCCTTCATGACAACACCTCCGACAACAGAGAGAGCCTGATCGACTTCGCCACGGAATGTGGTAGTTAGTAGTACCAGAAACCAGCGTCGAAAATTCCACAAAACCACTTGGGTGTCCTCTGATCAAAGAACGAAAACCAAAGGTGTAGATCATTTACGCTTCAAGCGTTCTAGATGTGCATACTTTCCGAGGAGCCAATATCGACTCGGAGACCTACCTACCTTGTTGCAGCCAAGTTCCGCAGCGCCTCTGTGCAATGAAGAACGTGCGTAGGCAACGCGGCGAAAGTTCGACGTCGAAAAACTGCATTCACCAAATACATCCGAAAAATTTCTCAATCGACCCTCAATCCTGCTTAAACAAGAAACTCCTCAACGACCGGATATAATGTCAGTCTGGAGATAAAGCGAAGAATAACTCTTGCCAACAGGTGCTACTTTGGGCTCGGTAGGCAACCGTAGAAGCAGAGCCCTCTGTCGACGAACAAAAATCACGCTCTACAAATCTCGCATCATGCCCGTCCTTTTATATGGCGCAGAAACTAACAAAGTTGAGAAGGCTTTGGGGGCGTTCGAAATAACTATTCCATGAGTAACCTATAGAGTGTGGGTTTCGTACGTCGGGAATGGACTTTAGTTCTGAATCGCCTACTCAGTCCGAAGTAGCAAGTAGTAGTTGGTAGCCATTTTGGATCCACCATTTTGAATTTTGAAAATCTGACATCAGATTCGTAATCAGCAATCTTAGAAACCCACTTAAAGCGTACAGTATCAACGTTTTAATTTTAGTATTTTTTTTTTAATTTGCTAGCCATATTGGATCCGCCATTTTGAATTAAAAAGAATTGACTCGAGATACGTACCCCAAAAACTCTCGAGTGCCGGGTTTCGAACAAATCCACTCATTTAAAAAAGAATGGATCGCCATTTTGGATTCGTGAAATTTGGAAAAACTGACTTCAGATTCCTAATTAGCAACCCCAGAAAACCCCTGGTAACAAGTTCCAACCCATGAGAACGCGTAAATCGAGAGCATATTTTTGGGGATTAAGTCCATTCTAACTACCCAAGACAGGTATTTAATTAAGGGAATGTTAATAAATGATGCTGTTACACTTTAATATTGGATCAAAACCTTCAAAAACTACACATCGGTGTAGTTTAATTAAGAATTTAAAAGCAGTTGTGTTTAAATCGTAAATCTAAACTCTCGGTTATAATTGCAAATACACCTTTAGTAACCCATATGCAATGTGGGCTCTCTTTGGTTTTGTAATGTGTGGTCATTAGGGCGGAGTAATTTAATTTCGAAAAAAGTGTATGGCGTATTGGAATTCTACGTTCGATTATAAGCACAAATGGTGAACAAACTAAGTATACATATACTAAAAATTACGTTTGACCCTGCCAATTTTTAAGAGAAAAATCAGTGTATTACATTTTTTTCTGAACGAAATTAATTTTTCATTTACAAAATTTTGTTTTTTTCTTTAAGCAATATACTGATTTTTCTTCTGAAAATTGCTCGCCATTTCGGCCTACAATTAATCGTAGAATTCGAATTTGCTATAATCTTTTCTCGAAAATTTTGCTCCAAACAAATCACTCCGCCCTATTGTTATTGCATGTAATTTATGTAATCCCTTTTGTATTTTTCATTGTTACAAAAGTATAACAAACAAAAATTTGACGTTTTAACGACGAAATAACGATTTTTTGGGATAAATTTACGATTTTTCAGCGAAAGCTTTGGTCAACGCTGCTTGTAGTCAATAGTGATTCTGCGTTACGCTTGGCAAACTTCGACTTCGATGTCATCGGCATCAGTGTTGCCGCGAATCATTTTAAATGGTAGCCAAATTCCTTTAAAAAAGGGCTAAAAAAGAGTCAAAAAAAGCCGTTGTAGCTAAAAATGGTAGCTAAAATATTTTTACTTAAATATACATATATAAGTATACACGCAAACGTTTTCAAGAAGTAATGAAGAATGAACTCTGGAAAAAAGCAAATATTTTATCCAACCAAAAACTTTTTTGTGTAAAAGGGGAACATGCCACACCGGCTTGCTGGTTCAATATTTATTTCTTTAAAAATGAGGTCGAGGAAAGATCGAAATGATTAGAGCGGAAATTTCATAATTTGCCTACCATTTTCTTAAACATTGTTTTTTTTTCTTAATTCACAACTGCAATATCGTGAACTTAATCTTCCACAAACACGGCTTTGACATATATAGTGCAAGAATTTCCGAGAAAATACGTTTTACTTAGAAAATTGAGCTAATTTCACCACTCACCACACCAGCAGCGCAAGAACATGCACAGTCAATCGGCTTGATGGGCCATTTAACAAATTAAGGGCCGTAAGTTAACAGCCTTAACACTTTTACAGTATGTATGTATAAAAAGGTAAGGAACATACAATACATATATGTATATATATAAATCTTTCTTAGTTTAAAAATTCATCTCCTACATAAATGAAAAAAAATGAGATCAAATTAAGCATATACAACTTTTTCATCACAAGTTTAAGTAAATTCTCCAAAGGGTTAAAAAACGGGCTAGGGGCAATTTTAAATTTATGTGGCCAAAAAAAGTATGTGGTAGCTAAATCTAGCCACCAACGGGCTAAACGGCAACACTGATCGGCATACGCCAGCAATTGTACGATCTTTTAGGGCCAAATTCACAGTGCGTACTGAAAAACTTTAGTTAACTGTCGATTCCGAGTTAACTACGCACTGTGAATTTGGCCCTTAATGTATTAGACCTGAGCGGTTAATTTCTGCAGCTCTTATTTTCTTCTCCAACATCAGATTTATGAAATCACACGAAAGGGAGTCGCTTTGTCTTGAAACGTTTTCTGAGATGAGGCTTTTAAGCCCTGCTGCCAAGATAGGTCCATCTTCCACTCAGGTGTCGACTATTGGTGATGTACGAAGATACCTAATGCATGTGCGTGCCTGGCTCGTATAGAGGCTATGGGCTTGCAAATACTTCAGAAGCATGATCAAAAGGACTCCCACTGAGTGGTTTCAACGAGGTGGGACATTTGACTCCGGAATGTTATCTATTATGAGTAATAATTATTTCGTCGAAGCTTGGACAACAGTTAAATGTATATGTAATGTATACAATTCCTTTCAAAAAAATACCAACAATTTCTAAGTTCTTAGTAACCATTATTTGAATGACTGTGACTGGTGGGACACGGAAAATCCCTCTATTTTAGCTCTGTGCACTCAAATACGAATTTTAGTAAAAAATAATTAATTATTAAGCCAGTTTTTTTGTGTTATAAATTATATACTATACACTTTGGTCTTTATTAAAAATTAGGCTGATATAATCTTCATAGAAATATTTTAAATTATGACTAGTGGGGCATGCCCTTGTGACTGGTGAAAGTAATGACATGTGTATGAAATAAAAGTTGCCATAAAAAAAATTAAAGCTTCCTTTTATTTTATTTAATATTTTTTAATGAAATGCAGTCATTTAACAAGAGGTTACTACTGAAATATTCGTTTTCCCCTTTTAAGATGAAATGATCCACATATCAATATTGAAGGTATATTTGGTTGCTTTTACATATGTAAGTAGTTTTCAGTCACTGCTACGAACTCTGATAGGACTAAATACAGGACACAAATCACGATAACGACATATTGCACACCTAGATCTAAAGTGAGCTAACTCACTGGATCGTACAGATTCAACGCAATTAATACAAAAATAGGTATAACAGTTGTTTTTTAGTTAATGTATATAATCATGAAGAAAAAGATATTTCCAATAATTGGATGTAAATCCTATGAATTGATTTATGCAAAAAAAATCGCCCAATTTTTATTTTTTTTTCAGTTGGTCGCACTTTAGATCTAGGTGAGCGATATTATCACCATTGGTACCTCCTACCTACCATCGCTGACCGATTGTGTAGATAATGTTTGGGCGCTGACGTTCATACAAAGCATTTTCTCTTCAGCTGTCGGGTCTTCGCTAGACTGAAATGTTAAATTTTTATGGGCGGATGTAATGAGGATGGACGAGCTACATTCTCTTTCCCTCGACAAACTATTCCTACTATGTAATATTATAAATGTGAAAGTTTGTGAGTGAGTATGTTTGTTTGTAGCTCTTTCACGCTAAAATGGCTGAACGTACTTCAATGAAATTGGGCACACTTATAGGCTATGACATTGATTAACATATATGTAGGTAATTTTTTTAAGGGGGCCGCCACTTTTTTCGAAAGTTAAAACCAACTATTTATCACAGTTTACAGCAATTTGGGTGTCAAACAAAAACAGTTTAAAAACGTTTTACTTTAGAAATATGTTTGAAGAGAGTTTCCACCTTTTCATAAACTTAAAATCAATTTAAAATAAATTTATATAAATTTATTTCTAAATAGTTTTCAAGAGAGAGGTTTAAGAAAGCTTTCTTTTGAAAATATTTTTGAAATTGAGATGCCACTTATTAATAAATTTAAACCCGTTTTAATCAAACCTACTAATATCATAAATGTGAAATCTTTTGAGTTAATGAGTATATATGTTTGTTGCTCTTTCATGCCAATACGGCTCGTCGATTCTCAATAAAATTTGGCACACTTATAGGCTATGACCTGGTTTAACATACAGGATATTTTTATGAAGTGGGTTGCCACTTTTTCAAAAGTTAAAATCAACTATTTGTTAGTTAGATGAAATATTACAACAATGTGGGTGTCAAAAAAAAGGTTCAAACATATTTTTGAAGAGAGTTTTTATAGACATAAAATAAAGTATGGGTTTCAAATGAGAAAGGTTTAACTCAAATTTATTTCTAAATATTTTTGAAGAATGTTAACACCTGTTAAGAAATTCATATTCAATTTACTTTATTAACAAGTTAAACGAAATGTTTTTATATAGGTATCAAACGAGAGAGGGTTAAGAAAGTTTTATTTCGAAAAAATTTTTGAAGGGTGTTGCCACCCGTGTAGATATTTAAAACCATTTTAATCGACAAGTTAAATGAAATATTTTAATATAGATGTGTAACCTTTGCGAACTTTCAAGCCCCTGCAACTGTATGAATAGTCGATCATCTTAATCTTTTCGTTTTTGAACTGGCTGCCGAGATAGGTTGTCTACAAAATAATAGGAATGGGACATTTTGTCTTTTGTTTATTGGGTATTTGTCTTTTGTTTATTTAATGTTTTTTTATTTTTTTATAAGAGTCTAACTGACTATACAGCAAACACATATAAATTCAGATTACAAAACTTTGTACTAAAATAAATTAAAAATTCGCAAATTTTCAACAATATTTCAAACTTTTTATTCAGAATTTTTGTAGCCTCTTTAATTCTAGTATAATAAAGAGCAATTTTCAGCTTGCTGAAAAATCCCATTGAATTTATGGAATTTTTTTAATTTAAGTTCTTTCACGTTTTTTTCCATACAAAGTATGTTCGACAATTTTCTTATATATGGAGAAAACTGCCAGCAAAAAAAAATTTGCAACAGGCCAATGGAATTTTTTAGCAGCTTGAAATTTATTCTAAAGATTCTGACTAAAAATTTGAAATTTTGGTGAAAATTTGCAGATTTTTTTTATAATTTTTGTACAAAGTTTGAAATCTGAATTTATATGTTGTTTGTTTTATAACCAGCAAGACTTTTATAAAAAAATAATAGACATTAAATAAACAAAAGACAAATAGCCAAAACTGGTCAAAATATCACACTCCTATTATTTTGTGGGCAACTGTACATATCGTCGCAACCATGTCAAACTATCGAATCTGCAAAAATGCGTTTTTCATACGATATCTTCCGCATGCGTTTAGAATGGTACGTAAGTTGGTAAATCGTCGAATTTCTAGTCTTCTTAGAAGCCGAGATACTGGCTTTAATAAAGTGTCCGCACTTTTTCCTAATGACAACAATATTTTTTATAACAGTTTCATTGCTCTCCTGAAAAGTTCCCATTTTCACATCCGATGGTTTGACATCCCTGCAAACCAAAGTTCCCGAAATCTTTAGGAATACCTCATTTCTGTAACAATTTTTTTACGAATCTTTAAAGAAATTTATATGAAGTGGTTGCCACCAACTCGTGAAAAAAATTCTG
>NW_016175913.1:0-9637 GCF_001687245.7 Rhagoletis zephyria
AAGCAAGCGTGCCCATTGTGAACGCCCTATACATATCAGGGCCAGGAGGGGCCACGTCCTTCTAGCCAAAGTTGTTCCATATTGTGAGTAAAGTATTTGTTAAACAACTTAAATACTATCCCGGTTGAAGCTTTGGTGCTCCGAGTGCTTGCGACGCCTTGCCTGGAGGGATGTGCATTGACGGCGGAAGTGGTGAATCGGTTGCTCTTCTTCCTCATGCCATCGATGAAACATTTGTGCTATACCACAGTATCCTGTGATGATGTCCTTACTGCAATTTTTTTAGCGTCCTTAATTCTTCAATACGACTCTTAGTGAGCATCGGCCAAAAGGATCTTGAGATCTCACAGTATTCACGGCTGTGGTGTAAGTTTCGAATCGTTGTACAGAATAGATCGCCTAAAATACTAAGGAGGATTGAAGCATACCCCTAGAAATCAGTGGTGGTAGAGAGTTATCTGCTTCGCTATTTCGTTCCCTTCGAAATTGTTGTGTACCGCAGAGAAAGATTTTTGACGTAACTCAGTGACGCCACCGATGTAAGACATTTCCGAACTACTTTCAAGGTAGTAACTTGAAACGTAACGTTTTCAATGCCGCCTGGCTGTCAACCGACTGTAGTAACGTTCCCTGACAGACACCTACTATTCCGTATGAGACAAGCCGCCTTCGCTATGGCAAAGATGTCCAATTTCGAAGACACTGTAGTTATCAGGCAGACTATATAATTGCCATATCTTCAGGTGCTTAGAGTATAGACCCAAGTCGACTCCTTTTTCCATCCTTGAGCCATCGGTGTAGATGGAAATACCATCATCTACCGACCAGTTCCAGTAGAATGTAGAACATAAAAAAATTCCAAACGCCACACTGTCCGATTGTTTGCAATACATTTTAACTTATACATACACAAAAACTTTAACAAAATCTTATCTCATTGTTTGCACAAATATTTTTCGTCGTAAGTCATGGCTTTAGGTATTGTAAGAAATATTTAGCTTTTAAGCTATCTTTATTAAAATTAAAGCATTCTATCAAATTCTATCAAGAGCGAGTATTCATATTAAGCTACATAAGTAGACGTAGTAAGCTCAGTCTTTTTTTCATTTACATACATACATACCTATAGTGACTCAAACAAGTGTTCACGTGTTGATTTTTTTTTTAATATTCACAATGTTTTTCAAATAATTTTTTTTTTGTTATTTTTCTATAAAAAAAAATTGTGAAACATTGAACAAATTTTCATCAAAATACCTGCTTTTTAATCTGAGTCTTTACAACTTTTTTGTGTGCGCAGTTTTGTAGCCCATAGAAATTTTTGCAGTGCAAGTTTCAAGAGGCAAAATTTTCCTTTTATTGAATATAAACGCGAGAACATAAAACAGAGGCCTTTACCCTTTTCGAAACGATGCATTTTTAATTTATCTAGCCTCATGTATCAAAATATGATTTTTCATAAAAAGTGAAGTTAGCAACTTTTCACTTTAAGCTAGCGATATCAGAAACGCAGAAGCAGTCACCAAAAAAAAAACACTCTCAAAAATCGACGGAATTTTTTAGGCGGTTGAAACTACAATTTCCTGAGTTGTATGGGTCATAAAACTGCATACCCAGGTATCCAGATTTTAAAGCTCGAAATTTTGATGAAAATTTGTTGAATTTTCATAATTTTGTATAAAGTTTGAAACTTTCATTTATATGGTTTTGGCTAAAGCTTGCATAGTATTTTTATACAAATAATAACAGCAACAAAATTTAGCTAGTGAACACTTGCTTGAGTCTCTGCCATTTTTACGTACAGTTTTAGAATTTCTTTTTCATGGAAGTCATACAGTTTTCATCAATTAAGTATAACCAGAATTTGTACCATAACTTGCGAATAAGTATTGTAGCAGCAGTTATAATGGTAATGGTAATGTAGCCAATGCCAATAAAAATGGTAATGATAATGGTAATGGTATTGGTAATGGTAATGCTATTGGTAATGGTAATGATGTTGGTAACGGTAATTGTAATGGTAATTTTTTTTAATGATAAGGACAATGGTAATGATAATGATAATGGTAAAGGTAATGATGACGGTAATAGTAATGGCAATGGTTATGGTAATTACCATGGAACGGAGTCTATGGAAATTGCCTTTTCTTCTGGTAAAGAGATGGAGTATATTCGATTAAGAATGTTCACGATGTAGCTTTCCCTGATTCAATACATACACATTTGATGTTGCCTTTTTTAAGATATTGGCCTTTTCTAACTTTAATTATAAAGGGCAAGGAAAAAGCCTTTATCTTATTCCTGATAATATGAAAGTTTTAAACTTTCCATATTTAAATGGGGAACCACTTGTATCAACTCACGTCAGGCGCACGTTTAGTACATTCAAGGATCCATGTGGGAGATAGTTAGCCTTCTTACATTGAAGTAACGAGCTAGATCGGAATGATAGCTACTTAATTTTGAGCACAGTTCATAAACGCCGTTGCCACATTGTCTTTAAGTAGCTTGGAGTGACGGTTCCTTCATAGTGGCGGCTACGAATGAGACCACGAGTTATCAGGGTGCTTATGGCGTTAAGTGGTATGTTTTTGCTGTACATTTTCTAGAAGCCATGTTGATGTTTCGCTAGAATCAGTGGACACGTGAAGTACGAGTGTGACAAGCAGAGTGGATTTTGGCAATCGCAATTTATTGGGTTGACAGCGACCATACAGTTGACAGGTTTACTTTTACCAAGATTTTAATAATTAGTGATATTTCAGCCAAATCAGTGTTGTACAAATGACATGTAAACAAACCGACTGACGTTTTTACAGGAAATAGTGCTTATTGCGTTCCCGTGCACTTCTGCATCTGTTCTTCATTTACTCTCACTTGAGAGAGTAAAATTGTAATTTGACAGTTCCACAGGTTTTAGTCCGAAGTTCAAAGGAACAGACTATATGTACTTTTTCATTAATACAATCAAATTTGTTACATCAAAATTCAATTTCCAAGTGTTTGCATTTAAGTGCCGATAATAAAAACCACTTGAATCAGCTTTTTCTAAAATTCTGGGCGCGAAATGGGGTTTTTCGCGTTCCTGTACTTCTAGACATTGTTTCATTTTTGAGTGCAAATGTTTCGCTTATTCTCTAATTGCCGGATCCGGACCGGGTAGTACGGGAAAGAACCTATTGACTTCTTGCACATTTCTGTCCGGAAAAATAGTTCGGACACGAAGAAGAAGACATTTACGATCCAAAAGTGGAAGGTATTCGCTCTCTATTACCCATTTTTCTAGCTTAAGAGCTCAACCTCCAGGTATCTAAATACATATTAAATGGCTATAAATTGCAACAAAAAAACTTTATTTGATATATCTGCTTGTTTCGTTTGTATGTGTCTTCCGAGTACTTTATGTCAGGGACGCGGACTTGTATGGATAACTTTTATAGTAAAAGTCGTTAGAAAAAAGTTATTTTTGAACTTTTATTTTATTTGAAATAAAATACTCGGTCAACCTGGACTTTTATTTTTTCAGTCCAGTAGTAACAGTTAATCTTGGCCAAATATTTTTAAAGGCCGAAATAATAGTAATTTTTTTTTAATTATAAACAAACCGTTTATCCAAATCAAACAAAATTTGGTATCAAATGAAAAAGGACTNAGGCCGAAATAATAGTAATTTTTTTTTAATTATAAACAAACCGTTTATCCAAATCAAACAAAATTTGGTATCAAATGAAAAAGGACTAAAATTGCTTTCAAACTGGAATATCAAACGAGGAATGCCACCTATTAAACACTATTTCAATAAAGGAGCAACACGGTGCCACAGCTAAGGAAGCTGTGCGAGAGAGACAACTGTCAGTTTATCAAACCTTGCATTATTAGGTTATTTCCCTAACAATCCGGACCGGATCCGGTAATTAGAGAATAAGCGAAAAGTTTGGTCTCAAAAATGGAACATAATCTAGAAGTACGGGAACGCAAAAAACCACATTTCGAGCCCAGAATTTGAGAAACAGTTTATTCGCGTTGTGTTTGTCACTTAAATGCAAACTCTTGGAAATTGAATTTTTGTTTCACAAATTTCATTTTAACAATATAACAACAAACAAAAAATAAAACTTGCGCCAGCTGCGATTCGAACCGGAGTTCTCAGATTTTCTAAGCGGATACTCTCTCCGCAATACATGCGAACCTCACTCACACATATGCAATGCTTGACGTATTTATTTTATTGCCTCCTTGGCGCTTAACATTGGCTTTGGTTCTTTCCTTTTCTAGCCGAAAATTATCAGGAAGGAGAAGAATGGGAAAATTGAGAATTACGCTCACAGAGAGCGAAATAAAGTAATGCAAAACCATGATAAAAACATAGCAAGGTAGAACCGTTCTCTCAATTTGTCGGCCATGATTTTTTTTTTTAAGTTTGCCAACATTTTAAAATCATATAAAAGTGAAAATAAAAAATTGAAATTGTTCGAAATTGTTGTTGCTTGAGATTGAAAATGAAAATGTATGTGTGAGTTTGTGAGTAAATTTAAAAATTAAATTGTTTGGAAACGTCAAGAATTTTAAAAGTGACTCTCAGCGGTTCTACCTTACTATATTTGTATCATGTGCAAAACTAGCAAGTAAACAGCTGATCGAAGTATTTTACTATTGAATATATTCGGCGCGAATTTTTGTTTATCCATTTTGACGGCTGCTAGTTTCTGCTAGTAAAAATTTTACGCCACGGAAACAATCAAATCAATACCCTGCAGGGAAACCACTTACTAGTGAATCAAATTTCTAGTTCCGAACTAGGTCTTTATCGCCAAAAAGTAACTAGCCCGATAGGAACTAGATCCCCACCAGTCCAAAAACGGCGAAAAGTGGTACTTTTAAAAAACTACTTTTTTCAGTTTTTTTCACTAGATATCTATACCTTAAGTGACGAATTTAGAAATGGTTCGGAACTATAGAAAAAGGGATGAAGAACGAACTAGATCTTATTTATCGAATTTAGAACTAGTTCGGAACTATCGAATAAGGGATGCAGCGGGGGGCTTGTTTACTTTACATAGACGTGTGTTCGGCGACTTTTTCGTTCAAATACGCTTCTATTCTGTGCTTCGCAGATGCTTTTTCAAAGCTTGGTAATACAAAACTAAAGTTTGTGTTAACATTTCAACATCTTAGGACCGTCAGGAATCTAAGAAATAACAGCGAGCACCTCTGCAAACTCAGCTACAGCCGAAGGTATGTAAACGTACATTTATTACAATCATTCAAACAAATTTAATTTTAAATTGAAAACACATTTCTTCCAAAATAACTTAAATCGCACACACGGAAGAACCAAAAAGATTGAAAAATCATGATACTTTTTTCTTTCGTCTGTCGATTTTAGAACTGGTTCGGAATTGTAGAATTTAGGACTAGTTCGGAACTATCCTACCTAGGACATCGCCATGTTAAATTCGCCAGTTGCTTGCATGCAAAAGAGATTTATCGCGAACCAGTACTGGGTCTAAATGTACTAAAGCGCACCAGTTCAGAACTAGAGATTTACGTTCCCACGACAGTCGGGTCTACGTAACCGGAACGACCCAGATTTATATCTGGCCAAGGACTGTCACTCCAGCAACACTCCCCAAAAAGTCTTTGGGGAATTTGTATGCTGCTACAACCACCACCAGAACTAGAGATTTTCCCCACAGGGTACGTCAAGCATTGCGTATGTGTGAGTTAGGTTCGCTCACGTCCAAGGAGAACCAAAAAATAAGAGCGTAAGAACGAGAGAGAGCTGCCAGTTTCTGATAGTTTTTTCGGTTAAGAAACGCTTTCCAGCAGAAATTTGTGATAATTATCTGTTAAGAAACAAAGCTATACATGAGCACTGTTACTAACATACCTTAGGCAGCTGTTACTATTTAGTCTGTTCCTTTGAACTTCGGACTAAAACCTGTGGAACTGTCAAACTACAATTTTACGCTCTCAAATGAGAGTAAAAGGAGAACAGATGCATAAGTGCATAGGAACGCAAAAAGCACTATTTCCTGTAAAAACGTCAGTCGGTTTGTTTACATGTCATTTGTACAACACTGATTTAGCTGAAATATCACTAAATAATTATTAAAATCTATACATATTCAAATATTTCGTTGTTTACTTCCATTTTTTAACAAATACAAGGTTCTTAGCTTTCACCGCCTTCAGTTTTTATTTGCACATGTAAATCAGCTGATCGTTTGACACTTTTCATGAACTTACAGGAAAAAATACTCCGGACTAAATCCTGTAACTTCTGACTAGGAACAGTTGCTCAGTTACTCTCTCAAATGTGTTCCCACTTACAGGTTTTATGTCAATAGGAACGACTTCCTGTAAGTTCTGACTAAATCCTGTAAACCGGACTGCTATTGGAACAGACTATAGGCAGCTGTTACTACTGCTATCATGCCAATTCTGTTCCGCTGTTGCTGTGTGGCTCTTTCTTTTTCAGTGTTTATAGTTGCTACTGTAATCGGGTGTTTTGCCAGCTGACTTGATAAGTTTTGTTTTTGTTTTTTTTTTTTGTAGGTGAATAACACATGTAAGTACACAAAATGCTGTTGTTTCAACTAAAGGAATTCAAAGAATGATCGTTGTTGCGAACATAAGGAAAATAACTACATATATAAACACTTGTTACAATAATTAACATTATATCTATAACTTTGCATACGATTAGGTTTTATTTGCACAAACACGCACGCGTCATTGTTTTATAATCGATGCCTGTACATACTTATGTACATAATTTTCCATATTTAAGTTTTCTCTTTTCTATATTTTTTTTCTCTGCTTATCTGCCAGGTTCTCAATGAGTTTGCGTTATTTTTTGCTGATCCAAAGTTAAATTAATAACATAGGTAGGTACTGAAATTTGCGCTTTTTACATAATTTTGCACTAGTGATTCGAATACTAGTTTCTCAATAACAAAATTACCAAAGCAGCTGCAAAAACGCACTGTCACCGCAACAAAAACAAATGGCAGAAGCGCTGAAGTATGGGGTACTTTTGGCAACAGCTTTGATAGTAAAAATTGGTGACCGAAATGTATTTTAATTGTGGCCGCCACTTGTTCTTAAGTTCCTGCTCGCGCTGCTATGCTCAGCTAGCGGGCGATTACACTTTGTCCTCCACTAAGCACTGCGAATAGGTATGAGCTGTCACTTCGATAGCTATTCCAATTAAGTTTTCTAACATGAAAAACACTTTGTGCCAATCAGAAAAGGAAATGACGATTCGGTTACTCAGACTTTGTAGTTTATTTTTATTTAAGTATGTGTTCGCTTCTAGCGTGTAAGTGCGATACTGTCTAGCTGCGCTGGCAATCAAAATTAAATTTTTTGCCATTTACGTTAAAATTATTAACATAAATTATACTTTATACGCGTATGGAAATTGATCAAGTGATTCACAAAAACTCAAGCAACTGACTGCTGCACTGACAAAAAGCTGCATGGCAAATCGAAAGCAAGCAAAACTTGTCGGTTGTCACTTGTACAATGACAGTGCGCCGACTGCGCTGCCAGTAGCAAACGTTTCCCAACAAACGTTTAGGTTTGAGGTTAAGTTGAGAACTAAAGTATTTCTCAATTCGCCCACGTTGTTTCTCAACAGTACCTCAAGTGGAGGATCATAGCATTCTCAATAAAGGGCGTCGTTTAGAGATTAGTTGGAGAATGATGTTGGATATCAACTTGAGAACTTGAAAACTTGCGCAGAAGGTGAAATTGAGAAAGCAAAGTGATAACTCTCTTGGAGAGGAAGTTGAAAGTTTGTACCGGAAAATTTTTAACTTGCAACTATTAGCCAGTAAGAAAAATAGCTCAACGCATGTTGCTGGATTCCCGGAAATTAAGTTCCTGCATAATTTTTACAAGGACAAATCATGAGCGAAAGACACCAGATCACCAAGAAGGAAAGAAAGAAAAAAGTTATTTTCTATCTGTTGAAATCCCGACGCCATCTTTGTTGTAAGAAGTAAACAACGAAGAGAACGCAGAAAACCGCGTAATTGTTGAACGCATGAATAATCATTTTTATTATGCAAATTCTTTTATAAATCATGTCGTTGTGTTAAATTATTCTTTACCTTATGTGTACACGTTGTCACAAGCGAAAATGAAGAAAATTGCAGTAAAAAACACCACCAAATTGTGAACAACGCAGAAATGTAAACAAACGGCTAATGTCAAAATCGCCATACTTTTTTAAATGCGATTATAACGGGCTACTCTTATTCTTGTGTGATCTTGTATTTTTGGTTCATGTGGACAAACTTAGGTTATGTGCATATTAAGGTGCGTTTAAACGTGGCAAGGCAAGCGCTTTTTCTACGCGTTTTGCTGTCAAAATGCGAAATCGAAAGTCTACTTACCCGTGGAAACAGCCATAAAGTCCTTTTTGCAGATTTGCAGAAATCACTTTCGGAAATAAAAATTGCAAGGTGTAACTGCAACTGAAATTATGCAAAGTCCTTTCGAGAAATAATTTCAACTTGCTCGTGCTGCACTAGCAATTTTAATTTTTGCTGCAAGTGCTGTCAAACCAATCAAGTGTTGCCGTGTGACGCGTTTTTTGGCGAATTTGTATAAAATTATAAAATTGTTGAATGAAATATGAAAAATAAAGATAAAAATAGTAGTCTCGGAGAGTTTGAGTTTCAGAAATAGAAAGGGCTTCCGAAAGTCACTTTACATACAATGTGTAACTGCTCCTGTAATCTCTTTTTGGAAATACTTGAGTTTGACAAACTTTTAAAAATGACTTGACATGCCATGTCTAACAACTACTTTACATTCATTGTTTAATTTTTTCAATTGATTTGCAGTTTTTCAGCTTATTATTCCAATCATTCACTGTTTTATTCAGAAACACTACCTGCAAAAATGGTAATAATTCGCTAGTTTATTGCACTCGTTTATGGTTCCTTTTTCTATGCTGGCTACCCTACCACCGCTGACTGCAGCTGACTATTAATTGCATGAGGTTTGTTCGTCGAAAATCCAGNTCGTGTTTATAAATTTTTAAATTTAACGAACTAATTTATTCAAATTATTGTAGACAAAAATGCAACCATGCGCCACAACCACATGTTTTTCGTGTTTGCAAATTCTTGCTGGCAAAATTTTTTCCAGCAAGAATTTGCAACTTCTCTCCAAGAGAACTGTCACTTTGCTCTCACAATTTTTGAGTGTTGGATAATTTTTTGGTCTGCACGAACGCGATTTGGGCAAAAATCGTGATAATTCGTACAAATTCGTACAAATTTTGTGCTCGACGAACAAACCTATGATAAAATTGTACCAGGTGAGTAATGGAACAGCTTTCTGGCTTTATTTTCTTAGTTTTCTTGACGTTCGGCTATCTTATAGATTTTTTTCTTCCAATAGAAATGTTAGCTTTTCAAATTCCATAACTATTAAAATTAATTCAAAAAGCCGGCACCAAAGAGCCAAAATCTCAAAATTTATTTACGTACTTTGCCAGAACCGAGGCAAAAATGTTCACTATTGGGTTAAGGATGCTGCATCATGCATCCCTGCGCCAGCCAGTTGTTAGTTTATTTATTTGTCTCATCACATTCGTAAATAAACTAAACGTCATTCA
>NW_016175914.1:0-9637 GCF_001687245.7 Rhagoletis zephyria
GAATATTTCGAAGCGGCTTTAGATCGTCTGAAATTAAAAAAGTATAATACATACATGTATAAATATTTTAATCACATTCCTTTCTTATTCAATTTCAGACAATTTCGGCACAAGTGCAAGTGGTAAGTAATAAAAAAATTTAGCAGAAAAGTACTTTATTCAATATATACATACATATATTTTCGGAATTTTTAAGTAGGTGATACGATTATAAAAGGGAAACAATTTAAAAAAAAAAATTAATCGATTTGAACTTTTGAACTTGACCAGTAGGTTACGAACTGTGTAAGCAAAGACAAAAAATACACATATGTATCTACATATGTATGTACAAGCATATCCAACTTACTATAAAAAGATTAGATTGTAGTTTGTAGTAAAAATCCGCAATTACTATAAATACTCCTGCAAAAATTACGGAATTTGAGCAACAAAAAGCACATAAGACATTTTGTATCAAATAACACCAATAAAACATTATCATGCGATACGCTAAATGGCCGAACTAATCGGCAGCGTTTAACTATTTTTTTAACAAAAAAACGAGTTAACTTACATATGTATACACCCTTCCTTCTCAACGAAAAATAAATTTAAGAACTCAAAGGTAACAGCTGAGCTTAGCGCATGCAACCACAATCATATATTTCACTGATACACACACAAATTCACATATATGTACGCCATGTGAAACATCTCCAACAAATAAGGTGTGCGTATGCTTTCTTGACTTGATATGCCTGTGTATCTTTTCATTTAGCATTTGACAGGACCTATAATTATGACCAACCATAACCCATCATCAACTTGCATTCGCGACGCGCAAAGCGATACGTGTAGATATACAATAAATTTTCTGATTAAAAACCAGCTTATCATTATTATAGGTTCGCTGGCTCATCGCTCGCTGGATGGCTGCTGCAACAACAGACACAGGCAAAGTTTAAATGAGTAGCTAGTTGGCTGGCTGATTGTTGCTGGTATATACACTCCATTGCATTGCTGCTCTAAGGCATTCACAAGAGCTGACTTTTTGACTGAGCTGAGATTACGGTTTTTTTGTTTGTTTAATTTAGTTTCGTTTTTTTTTTGCTTTCCATTCCCTGTCTCACTCAAAGTAAATTCTTGTCGAATTCGAAATTTTTTGTTTTAAACGCCTTTTTCAGCATGCGCAACAAAGTGCTCCAAGTGCCTATTGGCCTTTGAAAAAGGGACTCCATTATAGTTTGTGTTTGGTGATTTCATGCTCATGCACAAGCTCACCGTTAAAAATACATTGATTGAAGGTACCTACAGACATATACATATAAAAACATACATATGTACAAATGTTATGAATTACCGGTTTTTAAATGAAATATACTCTCGCTGGACTCTTAATATCGGCAGTAAGTCTGCAACATGTTGCCGAAACATTATAGAAATTTTGTAAGTGGAATTATTTCAAGTTAAGCGTTCAAATTCTTCCCAAACCCAGAAGCGGATGATAACTGTCATTAAATTATGAGAAATAGTTTCTAAATCTTACAAAGAGGTAAAAGGAATTTTTATCAACTCTGTTTAAAGCGGGACCAGTGCTGGGGTTGGCTTTCGTGTGAATCGTGCAGTGTGCACAATTTCAATCGTCAAGCATACGCTCATTGTACCATATTCTACATATCAACTTCTCGTCGATCCATCTCGTAAACCATAGGCAGCTCCAGTAGCTTCATTGAATTTCAACCGGGAAATTGGCTTACGTACCTTGTCATAGTCAAGAAGATGAGACATTGATTCCGTGGTGCTCCAAGCACGATTTTTATACCATGACGTAGGGGCGTTCCACACACTCCATTGAGGCGTGGGCGCAAATAAACGATATGGTTTTCCACATTGATGTTGATTATGGAGAGAAACTCATTCGCCGGCTTGAATGACAGTACTCGGCGACGGACACTCTGACAACTACCACTTCCCCCAGCATTTCTTGGATGGCGGTGGTGCCAGCCTAAGTCTTCCCGAGGGAATCAACGGGCCAGGAAAAGACACCTTACACGGAATTTCGCGATGCATGCTCTCAAATCGTAGCCTTTTAAATGTTTGTCGTAGTCGTCAAAAAAAGAAGGGGGTCTCAACCGAGGCTTTCTGATCTTTTTTCGTTGGAATTCATTTTTACGTGGCGGCCCCAAACCCAGCGCACAACCATTTTCTCGGGGGGTTGCTCCCTCACATTAGCTCACTTCAAAGCGTTTGTGCGGTTGCTCATCAGGGGATACTGGGCGTAAACTCCGGAAGTCATGTGTTGCATGGTGAATGACGATCAAAACGTTGTCCCACACGCTCGGACATCTGCACCCGGAACTATCGTCCTCTTACTAAAATTTCAAACTTCTTAAAAATTTACGCGGAAGAAATTCTTTAGTGCAAGAAACTATGCAAGAGGGAAATATTGCAAGATTTGCTTCATACAACACTCGCCCAGGCCTACGACCTGTTCTTGGTTACTTGAAGAGTTATTTTCCAATGCTATTAGCGTTCAAACTTTTTTTCCTGTATTTCTATATACGCAGATAATTCTCTCTCTAATCTATAAATATGTGCATACAGTAAAGGTGCGCCTTCCACTCACACACCATCTACAATGTATGTATGTACGTAAATTAGTAATTTAATACTCCTTCTCAGCAGATCTAAAAAAATATTCAAATTATATGTATTTTTTGAAAAAGATCAAATTCTTCTCATATGTTTGAATTATGTGGCGTAGCGAGTGAAAGAATGCCTGGTCATACAAATATTCATATACCTACATATATATAAAATATACATATTGTATAATGCGTACATCTGAATAAAAAGAAAATTTTGTTCTTTGAAGCAATTTCCACAAATATTTCATTATTATTAGACATTTGGAGTTGAAAGACAAATGAATGCGACAAAGGCAAAAATAAGCAACAGCACTAAGACAATTGAGGCATAGGAGAGCAAAAGATCAGTCAGCATGGGGATTAACAATTGTGGTGAAGGGTAGTGAGTGTTGCATGCCTGCTGTGTTATTTATTGTTCGAATTTCTAAACAGCATATGTCTAGGAAGAGGTCAAGGCAGTATACTTTGATATAAAATGTTGATACAATTACTTACTTATTTAATTTAATAAAAAAAAAATATTTAATTTTTTAGCTGCTACGCTAGCATACCGACGACGCACAGTGTTAAAAACTGGAATTTAATGTGCATAATTTACTGGAACCTTAATTTTTCAACCAGTTTGAGAGCAGTTGTGCCCGATTTTTGAAGAAAGTTGATTCTCCTGTTCCAATTAATAAATGCAGTTAATAAATGTTATGAAATAAAACCTAGTTGAAAACAATTGAGGGTTCCCCCAAAACGAAAAAAACCAGAGAAAAACTTGGAATGAAAATTAAAATTTTAGGTTTTGAGTTTTTAGAAAAATTTCGGGTAAGCAGTTTTATAGATTGTTAAGTTAAAACCCAAATTTTTCTATAACTATAATAAGATTTTCATTTTGATGATTTTTTTTTTACTTTAAATTTTTTATTTTTTATTTTTATTTTCGTTTCGGAGGAACCGTACAATTTTTTTTCAAATGGTCATTTTTATATAAAATCTATTAATTGGAACAGGAGAATCGAATTTCTTCAAAGTTGCTGCACTTGCACTAAAAAATTTAACACAAAGAAATGAAAATTAAAAAATCAGCCTCAATCAGTCTTTTGCAAATTTGATCAGCTGCCATTTACAAGAAAATAGCTAGGTTGAGTGAAAAGTGAAGGCTCCAGTGAAATATGAACAGTAAATGCCAGTTTTGGGCCACTGTGCAACGCTATTTGTTCTACTCAAATTAGTTCAATTTCAATTTTCTACACTTTTTATTTTCCCTCCATTCATGGTAACTTAATCAATAGTGAACATTCGCGCTTCTATTAATGCCACTTATGCATTGAAAATTTTCAAATAACTCACATATGTTTTGCACAATTTTCGGGGGGGCAGACCAAAACAAAAATTAAAAAAAAACAAGCGCAGTGCAAAAGATAGCATTCAAGTTGAAGAAAAACAAAATGAATAAGAGTATAGTTAGTATCAAGAATGCGCTGAAGCAACGCATCAGCTTGAAGAAAAAGCAGAAAATTGTCGGTTAATTAACTTTAGCACGCCATCATGCCACGGCTGATGCTTCGCAGTAGCCCCTCCGCCTCCGCTAGCGATTTGTAGTTTTTTGTTTTACATTTGTTTTTTTTCGTTTTTTTTTCGTCTTCTCTATTTAAAATGCCTCTTGCATTTCATACTGTACTGTTCTCCACCCTGCACTGCACGTCGCCAGAAGCAATTTTGCGATCTCTTTTCCACACAAACACATATCTACATATATAGGCATGTAGCCCACGTATATGCGGCAAATTGCACATTTTCTGCACTGAAATGATGGTTGCTGTTGTTTGTGCTGTAGCTGTTTTTAATTTCTGCATGGCAAACGCCTCATTTCCCTTCTTAATAAACCATTTTGTTGTTATGGCAGCGCGTATAAAATTAGTCTTGCATATGGTAAAATACATGCCTCAAACACGGCATATGTATGTACATACATACATACATTTGTATGTGCATATATGGATTCTTGTATATGTAGTTAGGTGCATGCTTGTTCGAACATGGCTGACACCAAGAAAAAAAATAAAAATAAAAAAAGTTTTTGAAAAAATCGCATACAAGAAAATTTGCAAAACAAAAAAAAATTAAATAAAAATTGAAAACAGCAGCACTAGCCAACACAGCTGTAGCAACTGAAGAAACAAAAAAAAAACATATTTCGTGTTGAAAGATTTTCACATGCAGTGGCAAAGCCACTGTCAGCGTCCTGCAACAGTAATTGCCGCCCCAACTAAATAAATACAAGGCAAGCGCAATATTTTTATTTTTATTTTTTGTAAATGCATACATATATATATATATATACGTACGTATATGGTCGTAGATTGCATTTTTTTGCTTTTGTCCTTCATGCCAGCCATAGCCGCCGCCTTAAGCGATTTCGTGACTTATGCGTTATAATTTTAACATTACAGTAAACACAGAAATTATCCGGCTAGTGGACGGCTGTTGTGTGACGCTAAAATAAAATTAAAAACAAATGTGGCAAAGGGTGGTGCAGCGAGATACCTACATATATAAATTTTTAAATTGATGTATGTACATTAGACCGAGTCGTTACGCATATGAAACATTAGATTTGAATTTAGTTTGCGAGCTTAATTCAGAAGAATTTATGTGAGCCTTAGAAAAGGCCGTAATTTGGGCTACAATTTTTAAGATGTTAATCTTTTTTTGAAGAATCCTGGTGCCATTTGTGTTAATAGCAAATATTTAATGCGATCCAATCTAATGTACAAACTTCCATACATACATGCATTTTGTTTGTGGCGGAGTAATATCTCAACATAGCCGCAAGTAGGTTGATTCATAGTCGTAGTATGTTTTATACCATTCATGATTATTAGCAGCATCTTAACTTAAATTTTTGGAAACTTTACAATATTATACCATGCCAAGTACTCTTTTTCAAAACTATCACAATAGGCCAGTCACTATCAAAACAAATCCGGCGGAAGAAGCTTTTGACAGCTTTTTATAGTTTTCATATGGGTGGGCACAGACTGAAGCTCCTCTCGATGGTCTTTGCAAACCTCGCCGTATATACAAATATTTTTCTCCAGCGGACTACAAGTTTTCCAAATTCTCTTATATTAGGAGAAGGACATGGCTTACGAGCATAGTAAAGTCTTACATATGCATTTGCATAAGTCTTTATTAAACAAAGTTGCTGCACATAAAGCCGTTTTTTTTTTTTTTTTGTTATAACAGGGACACATTTTAATAGGAGGCACTCAATTTAGCATGAATAGAAATACACTAATATGCAAAACATGCACATCGAGCTCTAACCGCCAAAAAGATGTAAGCGAGATTTTTTTTTCAAAATTTTCTTTGTGCTGCAGCAATGTTGCTTACATTTGTATGTATACCTTCAAAAAGGAAAACATTTATTATTTGGCGCACGCGCGGACAATAACGTCCTTATATTTGTATTTGGCACATGTGTTTGCAATTATGATGTCAGTGAAAAAATTAGTACTTTTTGCTGTTTCATCTTGTTGACAATTATCCTACTAATCTTACCAATAATATAAATGTTAAAGTTGGTGAGTGAGTGAGTATGTTTTTGGTTAATTTGGCACCGAGATAAGTTCTGATTTGAATTAACATATCGGACATTTTTGAAGATATTTACCAACTTTACCAAAAGTTAAAATCATTTAATTAAGAGGTTAAATAAAATATTACAAAAATGTAGGTGTTAAGCGAAATATTTAAGTTCAAAAACAACGTATGTTTTTGAAAAATAACTTTGTAGAGGGTATCCACCTGTGTTCATAAATTAAAATCAATTTAATCAAAGAGTTAAAAAACTTAAATGCTTGATACTCGAGAGCTTTATGTATTTATAAAATATTTTTTAAGTGGGTTGCCAGTCAGTCAGTTTAGTTATTAAGTCAAACGAAATATTTAAGACGAATATATCAAAAGAGAGAAGTTTAAGTATGCTTTATTTCTAAAATACTTTTAAAGAGAGCGAGATTAAAGTAGGTTTTATTTATAAAATATTGCTGAATAGGGTTGCCATCAGTTNAGACTAAAGTAGGTTTTATTTATAAAATATTGCTGAATAGGGTTGCCATCAGTTTAAAAGTTCTAGTTCAATTTAATAAGAGGTTAACTGAAACGCTACAATAAGAGTGTGAAACGAAAGAATATAAAGAAATGATGCTAAAAAAGTTATGGGGTCGCTACCTGCTTTAAAAGTCATATTAAACTTAATTAGTTAGTTGAAATATTACATACATCGAGGTAACATACATATTTACGCCGAATTATTTTGAAAACATTTCATTTGAGAGTTGTNAATTATGGGGTCGCTACCTGCTTTGAAAGTAATATTAAACTTAATTAGTTAGTTGAAATATTACATAGATCGAGGTATCATACATATTTACGCCGAATTATTTTGAAAACATTTCATTTGAGAGTTGTNTTAAAAGTTCTAGTTCAATTTAATAAGAGGTTAACTGAAACGCTACAATAAGAGTGTGAAACGAAAGAATATAAAGAAATGATGCTAAAAAAGTTATGGGGTCGCTACCTGCTTTAAAAGTCATATTAAACTTAATTAGTTAGTTGAAATATTACATACATCGAGGTAACATACATATTTACGCCGAATTATTTTGAAAACATTTCATTTGAGAGTTGTCGAATTTTCAAAATTATGTTAAATAAAATTTAATACTTTGTTATTGATAATTAATTAAAATTATATTATTACATACTATAATGACTATTTACGAAAATTAGATTGTTTTGCATACTGAAACGGGCGATTGTAAAATTTGTCGTACACATTGACCATGCCCTAAAATACATTTTGTATCGCAGAGCTCCCAGGAACGGCATATATCAAGACTGGCACGACTAAGATTACTATTGGAGTAAATCGGCTCATCACCTCTAAAATAGAAAGTGATAAGGCCTACTTCTCCGAACCTTGCAATAACGAAAGACAGTCCGTAAGGAAAAAATCAATATAGATATATACATATATAAATATAAAGACTCTAGAAGATATAACTTAGACTGAGGGAATTCAATATTGTTGTATGTATCTTATAAACAAAGGAAATGGTGGCATACTATTCTGTGGCATTAGAAGACACTAACATGTAGATTTCGGCTTCTATGTAGCTAGCTGGCCTTCACTTCACACCCCCTGATACCTGCGTACCTCTAACGTCCGAGCATATTTCTTTTAAAATTAGCCATAATTTGTATTATAGTAATCCCCACTTAATTGATAGTGAAAGCCTTCGATATATAAATTTTATTTAAAAAAANAAACGTCCGAGCATATTTCTTTTAAAATTAGCCATAATTTGTAGTTATTATAGTAATCCTCACTTAATTGATAGTGAAAGCCTTCGATATATAAATTTTATTTAAAAAAATGTTACAGTTTTAATGAAATATATCACGTACGATTATTCACTTCCAGAAGGAGCCTTATTTTTAATTTATGTTATACATATCAGTTAAGAAAGTCGCCACAAATGGCTTAGTAAGTAGACTGAATGCTAATTGCAAATGTTACCATACACATGCACACGAATATTTTTTTGTTAAATACAACTTTCTTTAGTTCATATCTAATTACTTGGGTAATATAAAAACCCTCAAAAATATAAAATTTCTGATTTCATTATTTCTCTTTGATAATGAGTTTTTTAATCTGCGGTAAACACGTATTATTTTTTATACCACTTAAGTATTCTTTCAAGCATTTTTTCTCATTACCATAATTTATATTTTAACCATATTCTTTGACTGCTATGTAAAATCTTTCTTATTCCTTTTGCAATATGCACACGGTATAAATAACTTCTTCACCAATGAATTCAAAACCACAGCAAAATAAAAAAAAAAAAAAAAGAAACAAAAAAAGAAGAAAAAACCAACTATCCACTACACAACAACTAAATATAAACATTGTATTTTGTCACTGCAGCAATACAGTCTGCCACATTGACAGTCCATCAAATAAGTAAACGTATTCATGTCACATCAGCGCCACGCACAGCAGGAGATTTGTATCCAACAGGTAAATACGTATGTATGTACATATGTAGATATGTATTTATGTATGCAAGCATGGTGGTTGGTGGCTGTGGCTATGGCTGGGACTTTGTTGCTGTTGCTGCACCGCTTGGATGTCATCACTCAGTCATTCACTCTCACTCAATGGCGGCTACGCTGTGCCGCCCGCCACTTTGGTGGCTGTTTGTCTTCATTATTGCATTGACATTGGAGGCTTTCGAATAATTTGTTCAGTTGCATTTGAAGTGCAAATATGTAGGAGATTGTGAACATACATACATTCATACTTTGTATGCATGATTTACAAATAACCATACACACACTGTGTAGTAACAAGAAAGAGGAGTTGCATTAACCTGGCTACTTGCAACATTGTTGTTAAATGCCACTTTTTCGCCCCCACTAATGTAGTGCCTGCTTTAATCGGTCGATAGTTTTTAATAAAAACATTTTTTTCGATTCAATCAAAATGGTCTTAGGCCGAGGCCACGCATTGAGCGGCAAAGCGGCGTGCGGTTGAGCGACCTTAATTAAAACATATGAAGTACTGTTGAAGTGGCCATGCTCTAAGCGGCATTTCTGAGCGGCTGAGCAGCGCCATACAAAAATGCCGCTCAGCCGCTCAGAAATGCCGCTCATTGCGTGGCCTCAACCTTAGGAGAAGTGCCCTTATCCAGGCCAAAAGTACTTTGTAATATTGCATTTCTGTACTCACAGGACCAAGCATCAGCCCAGCTGTTCACAGGTTGTGACAGAAGCTCCTTCACATCGCTGTGATCTGTGACAAAAAGCAGTTTAATTTTGAAATAATTCGTAGCGGTCGTGAGAGAGAGTTCAGTTTACATGGCTGAGTTGTTGCTCGACCAGTTTCAATCAGGCTATGAACGTACCCAGAGCCCTGTTTCACGCTTGACTGTCAAAGTAGATAT
>NW_016175915.1:0-9636 GCF_001687245.7 Rhagoletis zephyria
CAAGTTTGAAGTAGCTAGGCTTACCGTTGATTTTTGACAATTTTTTGTTAGCGCATTTTCATGTGTGGAGAAAGTAACACTTTCCAAAAAAAAAATTGCCAAATTTCAATGCTAACTCCTAGACACTTGAGATTTGCACTTGGTGATGCAAAAATTGAATAGGCTACAAACCTGCGCACTTAAAATTTTTCTAATAAATCTAATTAAAAAGCTCAAAATTTTGCCAATCTTTGTCGAATTTTGCTAATTATTGTACAAAAATTTAAATTTTGACTTACTTGGTTTTTGTTAATGTTTTTGCCAGTGTATGTAAATACATGAAATTATTAGGAAGAACGCAGCGTCCCATCTCTTCTCACTGCAAACAGTTACCGGGGACGTACTAATAGCTACCTACTCGGCTACGCTGGTTGGCTTACCGACACTACTATTTAATAATATCAACTTGAATTGAATTCAAGGAGACATCACATAATTATCAACAATTAAGAATTCATAAACCTAAGAAGTATTTTTTTAATGATGAAAAGATGCAGATTTTCCGTATGGGCTTTTAAAAGATAAAAGGAGTCTCTATGAAGTTTTCTTAGCTTTTTGTTTTTTTTTTTTTTTACTCCGTATAATAGAAAATTTCCATAGAGATAATCTTCCTGTTTCCACAGGTCATAGTTTTCTATGTGTAGTGGTCCATCTGGATACCTATCAGCACCGAGAGTTTCCGCTTGAGCAGCTTGAGAAGCTCCCTTGACCGCCTACGTCAATTAAGACTCTACATCTTTTCATGCCAGGATTTCGCCCAACGGCTAGTAAGATGGCAGTCATACAGATTTATTTGTGGCTTCTGTCGGTACCAGGAGAAACGCTGGTGCGCAGACCCGCACAAGCTGTAGGAGAGAGAGTATCATGTAGAATTTGCCTTAGTAGAAGTACCGGCATTGGTGGGAAAAAGCAGCAATACAATTCGCGATTGAGTATATACGATGAAGAATAGTCACAATCGGCAACTAAGAATTTCTTCTACTTCACTCAAGCATCTAAGCAGATCTTAGAGCATTCGATTCTTAAGACTGCAACACAAGAACTGTAACTGGCGGCCACAGGGGCATTAGAATATGACGCATATGTTCCGCTGGGTGATATGCGGAATTCCGTACGCTACTTCCTAGCTCATTACAATGGACCTATTTCATGAAAAGTCACGTACAAAGCGGGAGCATCGAAGTCAAAAGAGATTTCCTTACAACCGAAGGACGAACAAGAGGCAGAAGCAGGATGTTCGAAGGTCATTAATAAAGGCTTTTTAAGAAGCTGCAGAGACAAAAAATTTTTTTTTACACCTATGAAATGGAAATGTGTAGATTCAAAATTCAAAAGACGATTTCTCAGAGGCAGTCACTATAGCCTAACCCAATCTAAATTCGTAATCTTTTGTTGCATTAACCATGAGCACAGTGACCTACTTGACATCGGTTCATTTTTCACCTACATAAATTCTCATTTAATTGACTACTATACTCACACAATTGACAATTGACTAGCCTAGTGGTTGCTGGAGCAGCTTTTACTTTTATTGCTGCAACTCCTTGTTGTTACCACTTTTAGCCTCAGCAAGCAGCAACGCAATTGTTTCCTATTATTTGCTCCAACTATATTTTTATTTTTTACATATATTATTTGCAAACACTATACTCGTACACATGAACATCCTCTGTGGTTGATTTTTATTTGTATTCCTATTGCGTTTGCCAGCATTCCTCTACATACATACTATTCTCCACGTACATTTACCACATAGTACAGTCGTCATTCGATTTCAATGAACTCTTTGTTGCAATAACAATAAAATAAATAAATGGAAGAGAAACAATACAATTTAAGCGAGGCACAACAATTGCAAACTACAGCAGCAGCAGCAGCAATCTTTTGTGGCATCTCAACTGAACTGACATGAAAACTATATGTAACAATAGAAAATGTGATAACAACAATAAACACAAAGCTATGTTGATAAGCGCCTGCTGCCGTCTGTCGTCTGCTTTTTGCCTTTGCCGTCTGCTGTCGAGCATTGCAATCTGTGGCGCTTTTTATTTCAATTGGATTTTCTTTGAAAATCGCTGCAACATACATATTTTCTGTTTTATTGAATTTTATCTTCACTTTTAGCGATTTTCGCTATTACAATACTTTTTTTTTTTTAGATCTTTCAGCGCTTACATTTTTATTTTTTGAATTTTGTAAAATTTTTGGACAAACTCCCGCCTTTTTATTATTGCATTGTCTGTGCAAGTTTTTGTTTATTTTACGATTTTATCTTACTCATTGTTATTTGGTTTTTGTTTGTTTGTTTTTTTCTTTTACCACCACCATCTAATTGCGCAAATTTGTCACTGCTAACTTCTTTGTTCACGTTTTCACTGCAGCTGATTGCAATCTTCGCAACTTCATGTAATGAGTTAGCAAATACAATATATAGAAGCCAGCCTAACCGCCATCTAGCCAACGCGTAAATGCGAAATGACAACGCTGCCGCAGCTTTATGGTTAATTAGGTAATAAATTATGGTTGCAAGAAAGTAAAAAATAAAAATAAAACAAGAGAATAACAAAAAATATTTTTTGCAAACTCTCATTATTGTCAGTTGTTAGTGTTGGCTGATTGTCTTTTTCTATGTTGTATGACCATATCTGAACGCTTGTCTGTTTAAATGGCTGTGATTAGGTTTATGGCGGAAGGCAACAGTTATGCGCATTGTTTGAAATTAATGGCGTTTTGAGTTGCTATAAAACTATGGCCAGCAGGAGGGGCTTATGAAGAAGGTTGAAGAGCAAAAATAAATAAAATGAAGATATATGAAATGGAATCAAGTCGGAAAATAAAATCAACTGAAATGAAATGAAAGGAATGGAATGAAATGAAACGGGGAGAAATGAAATGAGATTAAATAGACATTAAGTTAGATTAAATAGAAATGAAATAAAATTATCTAAACCTTGTCATCGGTATTTTACCATGATCACATACGATTCTTATACCTGGCAACCTAATTTTTATCGCCAGCAATGATTCGCTTTAAAAAAATTGTTCGTTTTTGTTGCGTTTAAACAGCGTTTCATTGATGGCAATTCGGTCAATCAAATTTCTTTGTGTTAGTACAAGTGGCACCCAAACATCCAGCTTCTTTGAGTATACTGCTTCAACTTGTCATGCGGTTGATGTTTATTACCTCCGATATCTCCTGACTGCTTGCACGCCGGTCTTGCTCAACTTTGTATTATTTGATCGCCCAGATCTGAACGATCCTCATCTTTGACATCAATATTTCCTCAAAGCGTTCGAGCAAACCACACTTGCATCCAACGTTTACTCACAGAATTCTCAGCCCGCAGGCCCAGGAATGATGGCAGCCATGTCATTTGCGTACCAGCGAGTTTCCAACGAGGTTGTCTGGCGTTCTAAAGGTCTGAACTAATTTCAAATGTCCTTCACTGGTCTCGTAAGTCAGCACTTGGTTTATACGATAAAGAAATATTTTTAGATAAATAGATATTTTGAGTAAATGCTCCAGTACCCAAGTCCTGTTAGCCCCCTGTGCGTTGCTTAGAGCATTGCTGAAAGGCCAGAAAGGTCGATGCGTTGTCGCTAGGGTTTTCACGACGCATTACATTCCCCATGTAGTTGATTTACCACAACCCTGCACCCATGCTAATAAGGCAATAGTCCTTCGGCGTTGCTACAGAGGAGCAAGGTTTCAGAAGTCTCAAAAGAAATTTGCCTGCTGCATTTAGCATTCATTGAGTATAAAATGCTATTTTTGAGCTGGGTTTACCTTTACCTTTACTAATAATTGCAATATACTGCTGCTTTTTTCATACATCAGGGAATAATCCTTTCGAAAAGGCATGTGACTACAATCTTAACCTCTACAGATACAGATTCTTGTGGTCAACGGGAGTTGCTTCAATGTAAAAAGTAAGAGCTTTTCCACCGGGAAGGTAGCTTTACAAGTTGGTTTTCAAAAAATATTGACACCTAATAAACTAAACACTTTTCTATGCTGATCGCTTTCTATCCTAAAATCATTTAATCATTTAATTCCTTCTGCACCATTTACTATTTCATTTAAGGCGCACACACATTGCGCATTCGCTCCGCTTGACCGAGAGAATGCTTAAACTCACGAGCTTAGCGCGCATTCGAGGAATGCCTATCAACTCGTATGCCCATTAATTACGCAGCAGAAGTGACGTGAATAAGTAGCAGTCACAGCTGACTCGTAGAAGCGCTGCGTTCGTGCCGCAACGCCCTCAATATTGAAATGCATTCGCTTAGCTAATTGTTTGTGCAACTGGTGCAATTGCCTGCCTGCCACACATTTTTTGCAAAGCGAGCGTGCAATCATTGAGCAAATTGTCTTTGGCAACTTTGGCATCATCTGTATACTCGTGTGTATCTATGTAGGTTAGAATGTCTCTGTGTGAGCTTGACTTATACTTGCGCCAAAGTTAAGGCACTCACCAGAGGGAGGACACCAAGCGGTGGTAATTGTGCATTCGCCGCACTAAACTGCTACATTGCACTGCTAAATAGCTGCTCATGCGACTCCGCTGTTGTTAAAATTGCTGTTATTGCTATTGCTGTTGTTGTTATTCTTGGCAGCATATGGTCAGCTAAATGCTTCAGCATATTACCATTAGTGCTAGGAATGGCAGCTGATCGTTGGATGTACTACTCCCACTACACCTAATTTAGTGTGTGTATGTGTGTGTGTGTGTGTGTGTGTGTGTGTGTGTGTGTGTGTGTGTGTGTGTGTGTGTGTGTGTTTCGGTTCATGTTTTTGTATTGGCGTCGGTGTTGGCGGCAACGCTTTCATCATTTTCGCGTACAAATAATCAATTAAAATTAATTTACAAGCATTTTTCGCTACGCTCAAATGGATTTTTGAGTTGTTTACAATTTAACATGGTTAGCTTTTTTGTTTTTCTTTCTTATGGTTTTTGTTTCTCAAGGCATTTGCGTGCTTTTCAATTTTGCTTTGTGCCACAAAATTAGCACAACATTTACACTAAATGCATTTTAGAGTGCATTTTTTTCCACAAACAGCTGTATTTTAGAGGCAACTTTGGTTAAGTGGAAGTGCTGCTAATTGCTTTAAGCAAACTTTGGACGATTGGCTTTGTTATGTATCTTTTGCGGTTCATAGAAATAATTTTCGAAGCCGCCTTTTCCACAGAAAACATTTTTTCTGTAAAAGTCGTTATTTTTCTTTAAATTAATGATCGAAGTTCAGTAGTTTAGTAATGAAGTTTAGCAGCGAAGTTCAACCACAAGCTTTTACCCAAGACTCTGGGAGCCCATTTAATAGGCTCATGCTACAGAAATTAATTTGATACTTTTTTCTTGGTAGGTACAGAAATTCCATTATAAATAATAATGTCACTTTGAAAAGTTCTGACTGAAATATATTTTTCCACATTTGGTACATTCTCAAAAAAAAATTTGTTGCCCTTAAAAAATTTTATCAAACTATTTTTCTTATATTTTTATATAAAAACTCAAAAAGCTTTATTCTTATTTGTTTTCATTTTATAAAAAAAAAATCTTAAAAAATTAAAGTGTTTGCCAAACTGTTAAAAAATTGTATCTAAAAAATCTTACAAAGTTTTATAAAAAAAAACTCTAAAATTGTTTTAGACAAAGTGGTTTTCCCAAATTTTAGTCTTATGTAAATAATTACATACATGTTACATAGTTTTGCTTATGCTAAACTAGATCAGGGGCCATGCTATTTTTGCCCACCAAAACTTTCTGCGGCGATTTGCGGTTTGGCCTGTAACACAAACAAATAATTAAAATAAAGCTGTAAAAAAATCTATAAAATGTTGCCGAAAAATGTTTCTCACAAATTATTGTCAAACATGAAAAATGAACAACCATTCTTACATTGGAATTTGAAAAAAAATGTGAAAAAATCTTTAAAGTTTGTATCAAAAACTTGTTCTTCCAAAATTTTGTCAAACAAAAAAAATAAACTTTTACAAAGTAAAAAAAAAACATTTCCGGACACTTTGTGAAATGAAATACTTTATTTTATAAAAAAATTTTCAGAAAATTCAAAAAAAATACAAATTTTATCAACAAACCTTGCAACCTTATACTATACAAAATTTTTCTCCCAAATTTTAATATTCTATACGTACATATGTAGTTAAAAAAAAAGTTATGCAAAAATCGTTAATTTGAGCCAAAAAAAATATTTATTTATAATTTTGATTAAAAATTTTTTCGCGCATTTGGTTAAATAACTTTTCCACAAAATTTTGTAAACGCTTTATTTCTCCCAAAATTGGATACACATGAGAAATTTAAAACACAAAATCAAATTTGAGTGCGAAATTTGTCTTACAAAATTTTGCGAATTTTTTCCTTCTAGACTGATATTCTCTTTTAAGAAATTGAAAAAAAATCAAATTTAAGTGCGAAATTTGTCTTACAAAATTTTGTGAATTCTTTCTTTTAAGAAATTGAAAAAAATTGCATGCAAACAAAATTTCGTGCAATTATTAATCGAATAATTTTTTCTTAAAAACTGCTATCGTGACAGAAAAACCGAACTCCCGCTATTGATACTCACTATTATCCCGATGAAAGCTCGACAACTTTCTGCGTAACAGGCGGTTTTCATCTCAAAGTTTCCTATTGTTCTTCGTGGAATTTCTCCACCTTTTTACAGAAGTTTTTCCAAGTAGCTTTCCTAATCTTGGGTTTTCTGCGCAAATCCCTACTTTTAAAGAGCTTTTCTGTACACCAGTTTTGTTTGTCCTTGCTCTTGTGAAGACTCAAAAGACAGTACTCCCGTATCGCCTTTTTTCAGTGGCTGGCGTAAATACTCCAACTAAATTCCCGATCAAAGTTTCAGCCAGATTCCTGTCATTTTCTTATATATTCGGAACAATTTCCTGCAGTCTCCTGCAGTACAGATCTCGGTTTGTTCCCCCTAGATTCTTGTAAGAAACTTATTTTCACATAATCAGACAGTCTATAATCAGTCAAAATAAATCCACGCTTTGATGGCTATAATGCTACTATGTTCTGCTTTATTCCCCGTTTTTACAAGCTTTTATTAAGTTTGAGCTGTGTGTAAACGAATTTTATATGCCATTTTTAACCAATTTCCCGATGAGCTACAGATTTGAAACTTCAAACCTAGCTCACAACCCCATTCGTTCATATTTAGAACGTATATTTCTTTCTACGCGAAACTTCGCTGTTAGGTATTAAATTTTTTTTTAATTACTTGTTGACCATCAAGTCCTCAACTTATGCAGTTACAACTGAGAATTGAGCACGGCATCTTCTCGGACACATATCAGCCTATTCTTCTACATTTTTACTTACAACTCTTTAAGAATATTTTAAATGTTTAAATTCAATACGCGAAAATAGTAAATTTTCCGCGCTTTTTTTTGCAAATTCATTTCACTACCTCAATTCAATTCTAGCTCATTCATAAAAATTTCATTTATTTACATTCAACTACGTTCGCAATGACCTCACTTTCGCTTATACTCGGTTAGTTCACTCATTTTTCTTTTCATTCATTAATTTTTCTATCATTTTATACAAAATATATATATATTTTTTTTTTGTTGCTCATCACACCCTCGCATTTAAAAGTGCAATCAATTGCATCAATTCAATGCATAAATTTTTATTTTAAATTGCTGATAGCAATCGCCAATTTCAATGTCATTAAAGGCAATATTCTGTGCAACGAGTGGAAATGCACTTTCTATTTGGCGTGTGGCATATATTTATATTTATACATCTTTACATGTAAATACATATATTTAGGTACTTATATGCATGCGTTTGCTGATGTAAAAAACAGCTCAAATCTGTAAAAAAAAATTCTTTCAAAACTATTCACACTCGAACGCATATCGAATGAATGCAAGTGAAAATGCAATAAAATGCAATTCAAGAAGTTTAAATTACTTCATTGCATTATTATTAAAAAGCAATTTAATGCCATAAAACAGGCGAGGATGGTCATATTTCTATTCATTTTAATTGTTTTTTAAATGCTTGTTACATGAATAGGCGCATATATAAATTTTGATATGGAATTTGATCGTTCTATATTTTTGTGAAAAGCAATTGATTAGAATGAAACCCCTACGAGTTGGCGTTGTTTGAAATTGTTAGAAGTGATTAGCCCACGACTCTCGCAACACATATTTATGAGCAGTGGAGACGTCAGTGAGTGGAAGCCATTTTAAAAATAACTACTTGCATACATACGAGAATTTTCTGGAAGTTAGATACATTGAATATCTGATCTCAAGTCGTCTCGTTTACAAAAATCGTCTTTATATTTTAATTCAAGCTTCTAACAAAAATAAACTACTAAATTTTAGATCATACTCGCTGACGTTAGTCCAAAAACGGAAAAGCCATTACAAGTTCCCACCCACAAAGCTGTTTTTATGCCATTTACTAGACAAATTGTTTTACATTATATATTGTTACATATTTATGAAAGTCCATGAGCAGGTCGAAAGAAACCACAAATTCGAGGTGATGCTGCTAGCGCAGGAGCCAGCCTGCTAGAACTGTAAATTCTTCATAAGTATCCGCAGCAGTGGTAGGATGGTGAGAGCCACTGATTGGATGCCGGGAAAGCTCCACTAGAAGGACTGCTAAGATTTCACTATAGAATCAAGATGATTTAAGGACATATAGGGTTAGGCATGGGGAAATACATACCTTGGACGTCGCAGTGGATGTTAACCTAACCTAACTTAATAGTACACAAAATTGAAATTTTGACTTGCATGGTTTTGTTAGACAGTAAGCTACATATACATTACTAAAAATACATTAAGTAAACAAAATATAAATAGTCAAAACTTGTTAAAATCTCGCGTCCCTATTTATTTGCCTGCCACCGTACATAGTGCATGATTTTATCCAAGATATCAAAAAAGGTAAAATGTCAAAAAAATGACCCTGAAGTAAAAACAAAAAACAAAGAAAACAACGAGAAGAATTCGAGCTGTAAATGCGAGGAATGCGAGCAAATTTGTTTACGCCCAATAAAAATTGTAAAAATAAAGCAAAAATCAAAATGATGTAAGGCAAAACGAGATCAAAGTAAGGCGCGAATTGGAGCAACAGACACCTCAATAACGAAATGACTGATTTGAATGAAATGAGGATGCTAATGATAGCATTGTGAGTTTAATGCTAGTGCGAGGGGGGGGGGAGAATATNGGGGGGGGGGGGGGGGGGGGGAGAATATGAGGAGCATGAGCACAAGAAAGAAGCAAATATCTTTTTGCTGTATTGCATGTAATCACAAATAAATATAAACCAGAAAAGCCACATGTCAACATGCAAGACACACATAAAGCAGGTTTATTTTTTTTTCAAACAGACCAGAACAAAAACGAACGGAAACATGAAGTCAATCAGTCAATCAAGTGTGAATAACTAGCACACATGCAAACATACATATAAATATTTCCATGCGCATAAGATTTTTGTGTTGTTGTTACTTTAATTGCAATTCGCTCAAAGTGTGACAAATATATATGGTGTTTGGATATGAAGAGGCAAATTAGAATCCAATGAGCA